>NC_051164.1:110099276-110179135 GCF_013339745.2 Dermacentor silvarum | reverse complement strand
GGTGCGCAATAAGCGCTTCTTTAGTAATGGATTACCGACTTGCCCGGAATGCTGCTACCATTACTCCTTTCCAGATACCACGCACCACTTCCTACGTATTGTGGCCCCACGGTGCTAGGTGTTTCGTTATTGCTGCATTCCGGTTCCCCTTTATTTTCATATTATCTTGGTGGTGGCTTGAGTAATTCTTTCCTTCTTTTATGTGTACGCCGAGGTACTTATATTGCTTCACTATGGGTATTACTTGCTGTAGAATTGACACCACGAGGTTACTTGTCTCTTCATTAAAGATCATAATTCCTCATTTCTCTGTGCTAAACTTAAGGCCTAGATTTGTCGCTGCGTTCCCACAGATATTCGCAAGTATCTGTAAATCTTTTTTATTGTCCGCTAGTAGCACAATGTCGTCTGCGTACATCAGTCCAGGGACCTTCTGTTGCACCATTTGTCCATTACGCATGTAGGATAAATCAAAACCTAATTCGCTGTTTTCCAGTCGTCTTTCTATGCCCTTGACGTAAAGCGTGAACAACAATGGTGACAGAGGGCATCCTTGCTTCAATCCTTGGTGAATTTCCACCATTTCATTTCCTTTTCGGCCTTCCCATGCCACTTGTACTTGGTTGTCTCGATATATCTCCCTCAGCAGCTCCACGAAATCGTCATCTATGCCTTCGTATTGAAGAATATCCCATAACAATTCCCTGTCTACGATGTCATAAGCTCATTTAATATCTAGAAATGCTATCGATAAAGGTATTTTCTGAGCTACTGAAATCTCTATGCACTTAGTTAGTACAAACATATTATCCTCTAAGCGTCTGCCTGGCCTGAACCCATTCTGTAATTCCCCCAATACATCGTTTTTCTCCACCCACTTCGACAGTTCTAATTTTATGGCTTGCATTGCCATTCTATATATCACCAACGTTACTGTAACTGGCCTGTACGAGCTCGTTTTATCCTTATCTCCTTTGCCTTTGTAGATGAGATTCATCTTGCCTTCACGCCATCCAACGAGAATTTTCTTTGTTCTAATCACTTGCTCTACGGCATTAGTCAGCAGTGCCTTGCTTTTTGGACCGAAGTTTCCCTGTCTTCAGCTTTATACTTCACCTGGCGGGATTCCGGAGAACTTTCGTCTATGGTATGTGTGTCCACCGTGCAAGTGCAGCAGTGAACGATAGTACAAGTCTTGCGATAAATCGCAAGACTTGCGTTCGCTATGAAACACCTATCTGGCATGCAGTGGTGCATTCGAATACAGAACTTGTAAAACCGTACATACTCGACCAAAGGCCGGATTGCAAATTTGCCAGCACAGTATTCGAAAAACAATGTTGAAATGAATAATTCGAAGGCTGAAGAGAGCGTCGCAGCTTGTTTGCATGCTCTTGGAATCTGAGCACGTGTCACTTTCGGACGTCGCTATGGAAAGCTTTGACGTCACAGTCACATCTCATGTAGGGCATCGATGTATAGTATCTGAGTAGTGGTGACAGGGACTGCGTTGATAACTATAGACAGCCACCATTTGCTTGCGTGAACAAATATAGCATTATGAAAGCAACAGCGATCGCTCTTTTTGGACCAGGAAATCAACAAAGCGCCAGAAAATTTAGACAGTAATGGCACAGCCCCGTTTTGTAGCAGGGGCTGTGCTCTATACGATTGCGACAGAATAGTGCAGCACTTACACGAGTATATATCGTAAATGCTCAAAGCAAGTTGTTTCGAACTACCAGCACACAGATGGCCGAAGCAGTATTTATACCCAGCGTTCCCGCTTTCCAGAGAAGTGTGCTGGATGCTGGCCTACAACCCGTAACGCCACTATGCTCGAGGTCGCGGGATTGATCCCGGGCGTGCATGGCGGCCGTGCTTTTATGGGGGCGAAACGCTCGTGTACCTCAATTTAGGTGCACGTTCAATAAGCTCAGGCGGCCCAAATTATTCCGCAGTACCTTACGGCGACCTGCATGATAATCAGATCGTGGTTTTGGCACGTAAAACCTCAGAATTTTTGCATTAACCTGTGGCCCTGAGTCCCCAGCGTCTACGGAGCACCTGACCAATGCGGTGGGCAGGCCTGCGACGCGGCAGAAGGTTCTAATAATCTCTGTAAACTGAACCCGGCAACGTTTAACTGACGAACCCTCTCGAGTTAGGTTAAATTAGCACACCAGCTATAATCCTACTGCCTGATAATTTTTGAAGAATTATCAGATCCATTGTCTGGGATATTATTGACCTTAGTGACGTTAGAATAACAGGTTATGCGCTGCAGACTACTGGCCACGCCCTCTGCTACACAGGTCTTCCAGATAAGAGAGAATGCGGGGTAGGATTTCTAATTCATAAGGAAATGACGGGCAGCATAGATGATTTCTACTGAAAAGTGTACTGAGATGAATTAATGAAAAGGTTGGAGTAGTCGTAATAAAGCTAAATATGACATATAGATTAGATGTAGTACATACCTACGCTCGAACAAATGGAACACTTTTATGAGTATGTTGAATTAGCAATGAGAAAATTATAAACACAGTATACTGTAGTCATGGGCGACATCAATGCAATAGTGGGGGAAAGCAGGCTGGGCAACTAGCTATAGACAACTACGGCATTCTTCCGAGTAGCAGTAGATGAGAGATGTTGGTAGAATTCGCGGAAACGAATAGAATCCGAATAATAAATACCTTCTACAAGAAAAGGACCTGGAAAAGCGCTAATGAAGAAATAAGAAATGAAATACATTCTGCCGAACTCAGCATAATGCAGGATTTAGAAGTGTTGGGTAGGGTAGGGCAAAAACAGACGAATGTAGGCTGGTGCTCGAAAACAAATATGAAGCTTTAGAAATCGAATAATACTAATATGTGGTTTTTTATTGGCGCAAGGGCGAGATATGGCCAAAGAGCGTCATGACATATGCTGATGGGCCCTCAATGTATTACGAAAGGAGTGAACAGCGAGTTCCAAATTGTAAGTGCAACGTGGCTGTCAAAAGGCCTAAAACAACTCGCTGTCAATTACGTAAAGAATTGCTTAAATAAAGTGAGGCGGCACAACTTTCGTTGATTCTGTGGCGAGTACATGTAGCCTCGACATGGGACGACCAAAAAAGATCCGGACACCCGAAAAGAAGCCGCGCATCTTGAAGCGCGTCGCGCGGCAAGCGAGAATCTGCGCGTCGGCGGCGGACCGATTCGGAATACCGTGCCCAGCTGCACTTAGCCAAGCCTAGTAAAATCTGGAAGAAAAGCTAGGTTGATCACCAGCTCCGCTGTTTACTCCAGCCTTGCTTGCACCACTAGTGCAAGCTGCGCACGTTTTCTTTTTTTTTTTGGAAAGGGGGGGGGGGGGGTGTTTAGTTGCAATCCATTCTACTCCGCCCACTTATTTATTTCAGTACCAACAGAGCCAGAGGCATTACAAAGAGGTGGGGCATACAAAATTGGCCTCAGTTTCCTTAAAAATGTGAACATCGGTGGTGGCTGCGATGAAGGCAGGGAGATGGTTCCAGTCATCCCCAGTTCGAGGGATAAATGAATTTATACAAAAGCTAGTTCCGCATTGCGGTATTCCTACCTTGAAGTTGTGGTCAGTGCGTGAAGGTATATAAGATGGAGAAAGGAGGGAGGAGGAGAAAGAAGAAAGGAAAGGCAGGGAGGTCAACCAGACTCACGTCCGGTTTGCTACCCTACACTGGAGAAGGGGATTAAAGGGATGAAAAGAAAGGAGAGAGAGGGAAGAAAGTACTCGCAGTAAGAACATGTGCAGTTGTCCAACACTTCACAGTCGGTCACTGAGGCCAGTCGACTTCATGAAGTAACTTATCTTTGGGAATAGGGTTGGTATAATAAATTCTATGAAAAAGACATACGCGAAAATATTTACGGCGCAGAGAAAGAACGGGGACACCAAGGGCTGACTCTAAAGTGTTAATTAAAGTGATCTGATTAGGATCCCAAATGGAGCATGCATATTCTAGTTTAGGTCTTATGAACGTCCTATACAGATCAAGCTTAACGGTGGTGTTAGAAGCTATGAAATGGCGCCGTAAGAATCAGAGTGTGCGATTAGCCTTGACAGGTATGTAGTTCACATGCATTTTCCAGGACAGATTCTGCGTTGACTACCCAGATATTTGCACGATGAGACAGGCGATAATGGAGTGTTATTAAGAAGATAACGAGGGTTGTTATCAGGAGGACCGCTAGAAATACGCAGGTGTTTGCACTTAGTGGCGTTAAGCGTCATGAGCCATGCAGTCACTGCACCATGAAGAAATTACGTTCAAATCCTATTGCAAACACGCTTCATCAGAGGGATTCGTAATTAAACGATATAGCACGCACTCATCTGCGAAAAGATTTATCAATCTTGAGGCCAAGCTCAAAACCGCGGGCTTCCAGCCTGCCTTCCTCCCTCGCGAGCCGCTATTGCCGGCTCACACTCGTACGCTCTCATGTGCACACCTAGCGCGGTGACTCTTTCAACGACGTTGGATTTTATACGGAACCTCACGGCGACGGTGGCGGCGACAACGGCAGAAATGCGCTTGGAGTGCCATTGATTTCTATCGCAATAATGAAGTGCAACTCAGCACACCTCCTCCTAGTACACCAGTCTCTTAATAAATGGAAGTGGTAAGATGTTATCAGCTCGAACACGGAATGTGGGGTCTGGGAGATAACTTTTAATCACGTTCAGAAAGTTGCCTCGGACGCCCACTCCAGCCATAGTCGTGTCATATGCTTTCTTCGTGTCTAAGAACACCGACACGAAAAACTGTTTATGCACGAAGATATTTGGATATTTGTCTCAATGCGGACAAGATGATTTGTTGCGGATCTAGCTTCCCTGAAACCGCACTGTAAGGGATCTAGTGTTTTGCTATTTTCAAGAAAATGGAGCACGCGCTGGTTAGTCATTTTCTCAAAGAGTTTGCAACTTATTAGGGCTATAACTGCTGGCCGAAGTCGGGTCCTCGCCCTCTCTGAGAATAGGAATTATTATTGCCTCTTTCCAGACAGCCGGGATGTACCCACCACAGAATATGGAGTTGAAAAGCGACAGAAGTGTTTTGTGGGTTTCAGGGTGCAAGTGTTTGATCATGTCGTAAGCTATTCTGTCTCTTCCTGGCGCTGACTTATTACAACAACTCAGTGAGGCCGGAAACTTCGCCGTGGTAAATGGACGTTTGTAAGCATCATTCTTTGTTAATTTCCGATCCAGGGGCAGTCGCTGTGCTTGCCGCTAGTACCGTAGAAATGTATCTGTGTTGTATCCGAACTAGAAATGTACTCGCAGTGGGCACCTATACAATCAGCCTGGTCTTCAAGAGTGTTTCCCTTGGTGTTAATAATGGTAGAGGATGGGTTTGCCTGTCCTTTAATTTGTTAACCCGGTTCCAGGCTTTGCTTTCGTCTGTGAAAGAGTTTATTCGGGATATGTATTTTTGATGGATTTCCCTTTTGGGACGGTTGCGCGTTCTTCTATCCTCACTCTTTGCTTTCCTAAAGTTTAGTAGATTTTCCGTGGAAGGAGAGTCACGAAGGCGGCAGCAAGGCTATCTTGCTTATCTTGCTTTCTTCGTGCTTCCCTACAGTCAAGAAAGAACGGGAAGATAACATCTAGGCTGACTTCAAAAGGTAAGGCACCAAGGCAACCAGTAGGTAAGCGTTGACAAATAAGAAAGTACCTAATAAAGACATGACAAAACATGAAATTCTCAAGATATCAGATAGAATTCGCTGAACTGTCAAATGTGATAAAGAAGAAGAAAGTAAACGATATTCAAAAATCTGTGAGAATAATACTTGGCATCGGACATGACAATGTACATGGCGTGAAAGATAAGCAGGGTAATGCCATCAGCAATTTCGTTGATGTAGCAAAAGCACCAGAAGAACTCTATACGGACAGTACCCAGAGTAACCATGGAAGCTTCATTGGAAGTAGGGGTGAAAAGGATACAGAGGTCGTTCTATAACTAGAGAAAAAGATATAAGGGCGATTTTATCAAAGATGGAAGAGATATTATGCTTGTATAGCTTGCGGCCCTTTATATACGATGTGTCACGACTTCAAGTGTACGAATGAGCTGTAAGAATGCCAAAATTTTACTAATCCATAAAAAGAAAGACTATAAGGATTGAATAATTGTAGGCCCATCAGCTTGGTTTCAGTATGCTATAAAATATTGACCAAAAAATTGTCAAAGGAAAAAGGACCACGCTTGACTTTTATCAACCAAGAAAACAGGCTGGCTTCAGGAAGGGATATTCTACGATGAACCACCTCCATGTCATCAATCAGCTAACTGAAAAATCTGCGGAGCACAGTCAACCTCTCTTTATGGCTGTCATTGATTATGAAAGTGCATTCGATTCAGCAGAGGTACCAGCAGCAATGGAGTCATTACGTAATCATGAATATCTTGGGAAATAACTACTAAATTTCCACAGTTTCCACAAGAAAAGTAGACGATTACTTATCAAGAAAGGCGTCAGGCAATGAGACACAATCTCCCCAATTCTATTCACTGTATGCTTAGAAGTATTCAGGCTATTCGACTGGCAACGCTAAGTAGTGTGGATCAGCGGCTAATACGTCAACAACCTTCGGTTTGAAGCTGACGTCTTCCTGTTCAGCAACATTGGGAATGAATTGCAACAAGTGATTGAGAACCTTAACCGAGGAAGTGCAAGAGTAGGATTGAAGATTAATATGCAGAAGACACTACAGCTAGAGTAATATTAAATAGCCTGGCAACGGAACAAGAATTCATGATCGGCAGTCCGAGTCTAGAGACTGTGCAGGAGCACGTTCATTAAGGGCAATTACTCACGGAGTACCATGATCCTTACAGCGAGATTTACAGAATAAAATGGGTTGGAGTGCGTACGGCAGGCATTGCCAAATTCTGACTGGGAGCTAAGAGCATTCATCCAGTGTAACATTTATCAAAAACAAGTTGTCGCTCCCATCTCTTTCATTACCCAGAAAGGTGCACCGTCTTGAGCTTGGTAGTGACAGACATGTTCAGTATTCCGCCAACATGAATTTCATCACGCATAAGTCACCCACGCATGCACAGTTATCTTGCAACACTGTCCCTCATCCGACATTTTCCCAGAGGATAGTGGCGAAAACCCTGTAAGTCGCGCGGCCTCTAGGGCGGCTTGGCTATCGTCGCCGTGTGGCTATATTCAGGAATCTTCAGCGCAACACTGGCCTTCAAATTTTACGACAATTGGCCTGCATATGCACGCCTGGTATGTGCACGCCTCATCTGCGCTTCTTCGATTCATTTCTTTGCAAATGGAAAACTCTGAAGCGTCAGAGGCTGTATGGAGAAGCTTATCATTCCACGATTCTGAAGAACAATCAGCAGCGCCACAGAACAAGCCCCTTTCGCTTTGCATTGTGTCCTCGAACTGTGCCTGCATTTCTAGCAGCCTGGCATTTTCTTTGCTTAGACTTTCAGCCCAGCTTTCGTATACCTCGTAATTATCGTTCACCACCGCTATAAAACGGCCTTGCTTCAACAGCAGCGAGTCTTACGATATGTACTTGTGTCTTGTTTCATTGCGATCACGAAACCAATAACGCCTTTTTTTTTTCTTCGACTTTTTTTTTTCGGGTGCGACTTAAGGATTTTCGGCATTACTGTATGCGCACTTGTATCGCGATTACTACATACGCAAAAACAGTCTATTAACGGCCTCTTCTATGCGCTTTCTACTTACCACGCTATCGTTACAGATCAAAACTTGTCCTTATACAGCGCGCTTAAAAAAAAAAAACGTTTTTAATCTATCTAGCATTGTAAGCACAAACATTTCTTTACACTGGTCGTGTTAGTGCACTCTTCTAGCCAGCAATCAATATAGACGCAAAAATGCCTGTATACTGCCTCCGGTTATGGTATATATGGTATAAGAAGCAGAAATACGAAGTAGTGATTCTCCTAAGTTCATACGTGGTACAGCAGATTAGCATCGTCATCATGTGCTGAATACGGAATGATCACTTAAGCGTCCAGCTCAGCTGCAACTGAGGCATTAACGCGAGCAATCAAAGTGGCGAGTATGACATTGCAAATTGTATTTCTCAGTTATCGAATTCTTCTGAAATTTGCCATCTCAGGTTGTCAATCGGGGTATCCTCCCAAAGAGCTTCAATACTCTCAAATGCGTACAATACATGTGCCGTATATAGTATCGCTACTTGCTGCTGGACCAGTAGGTTTATACTCATTACAATGTAGTCAATATGGTCAGGTTTCCCTCTGATTATATAAACGGAGAAAATTGAGCCTAAGGGCGGACGACACATTCCTGAAAGTTCAGGGTGAGTGAAATTACTCACTGAAAGTGAGGGTGTATTGATAAATGCGCTTTAAATTGAAGCCCACGCTTGGCTTCATCTAGACCACGCCTAGCCTGAATGCGCCCAAGAGCCTCAATGCGTTCATTTCAGGATGTCCATGCAAGGGGTCATCTAGATGAAGTTAAGCATTTACTTCAATTTAAGATGCATTTCTAAACACGGTGATTACACTACTGGATAATTTATTTATTTATTTTGTTAGTAAGGCAATTAGTCAATAACTCTCAGGGCCACAGGTCGATCAGTTTGAAGTGGAAAAGAATAAAAAAAAAGGAAACGGTAGAAATTGTGCCAGCAGTTGGTCTTTTACAAAATATATACCCTACACTTCACCAAATGTATTCACCCTTGGCGCTCCTGACAATACTGGCAAGCTGATGGCAAGCACGACAGTTCTCTTTATTTCCGAGGGCTTTGGAACAAATGGCACACCAACGAAACTCTCTCAATATGTCTGCCATCATCCTGGCTGTCGCAGACAACTTCGGCGGCACCATTACGACAAAAACTACATTTCGTTGCAAGTGTGAACTGCACACAGTTGAAGGATGCAGTATATTTGGCCCAGAAGATTCTTACCAACGCTTAGTGCGGCAGTTCGCCACACCTACGACGTAATGTGAGGCGGTGACCTACTAGGGACGGAAAAATTGTACAATAGTATGCCCGAGCGGAAGCGTGCTGGGACGCGCGCTATCACGGAGAGCGAACGCACTCAATCTCCCACGCGCAAGCAACGAAGCGGGAAGCCAGCGCCGGAGAGCGGGGGGGGGGGGGGGGGGGGGGGGGGGGTGGGGGGGGGGGGGGGGCACTTCTACTGTGCCAACAACCACGCTCGTCGCTCGATCGCACGGTCTCTTATCTCTCCCACGCGCCAGCAAGGAAGCGGGAAGCCAGCGCCGGAGGGAGCGGGGGGGGGGGGGGGGGGGGGGGGGGGGGGGGGGGGTGCGCACTTTTTCTCTGCCAACAACCGCGCTCATCGCTCGCCGCACCGTCTCTTATCTCCACACGGCTCTGACCTTTATGCTCTATGCGTTCGCCGCTCAGTTTCTGTTGAAGCGATAGACCGCACGTACCTTCGCCCGCTGCTGGGGCGTATATATGCGCTTGCTGCCAGCGTTTTGACAGTCGTTTTCTGCAGTGATTCAGTGTGATCTATTCATGTTTGTTTGTGCGCTATTTTTCATTAAAGAAATAAATTTTGCGAATGACGCACTGACTGCATACGCCTCGTTTCTCAGAGAGGTCAGGAAGGGCTAATGACTCATTTGAAAAAATTGCGATATACGAGATTAACGCGAATAATTTGAAAGAATTAAGCACGCAGAATGGTCCTGAAGGGATTCAAGTGACTTGATTAGGAACTCAATGTGTCGGTGCCGCAGACAGTCGAGGCATATCCCACTTTAGATCGAACTATAGGTTTTGTATAGAAGCAGTTTGAAGGATACTAGAGCACGGGAAATGTTGCTGCGGAGAAAGACAAGCATGCGATGGGTGTTTCTATACTATAATGTGTTCAACATGCGCATACAAAGAAATATCAGTAGTGATGTGAACGCCTAGGCACTTCTACAATGTTACTGGAGTCTGGAGGGACCAATAATATGCAAGAACGGGAATGGAAAGCGATAGAAGATCATTTTGTTCTGATTTAAGTTTCTTGGCACTTTTTTTTTCATTAGCCAAGTTCTTTAGAATACGCAGTCAGTAATCGGCTAATAATCACGCCCTCGCCTCCCTCTCCCTCATTTTCACCAAATTTGGTCGTGGTGGCTGTATAGCTCTTCGAGAACAGAGGATAACGTGCCCCTACACGCAACTTTCTGAGCAACCGCCAACAGTTCGCTGATGCCAATCATTGAGCACCCGTCATCTCCGGTGTTCCTCAGCGGACAGCTTTCGGTCTCCTACTCTTTCTTATCTATATTGAATATGTCTTAACATTTCTTTGGCGAATCAGCTATTTGCAAATGGCTGCGTACTGTACCACCGTATTATCAATAATAAAGATGTTCTCATCAGTCTGACCTCAGACTCAACGAATCTTGGTGCTGAAAGCGGGTAACATCATTGAACGGCAACAAAAACCTCCCTTCTTACTTTTCATCTCAAGACGTCGTATTCTACTCACCAATACATAATGTCGGCTCTGTGATCTCCTCGGTTAGCGCCTACAGGTACTTAGTATTAATCTGTCATCTGATCTAACCGCACACATACGCAACATA
Source organism: Dermacentor silvarum (assembly GCF_013339745.2). Lineage (NCBI taxonomy): Eukaryota > Metazoa > Arthropoda > Arachnida > Ixodida > Ixodidae > Dermacentor > Dermacentor silvarum. Next base: position 110,168,504 of record NC_051164.1, on the reverse strand, counting down.
GCAAACATAGCAAATGCAGCTACTCGTGTTCTTGGCTTCCCTCGCCTGATAACCGACTAGCTGTCGAGTCTGTCGGAGCTGTCGGACTAATCTGTCAAACTTCTAACTTACTGCTCCCTAGTCATGCCTAAACTCGAGTACATATGGGCACTGTCGGCTATTTACTATCATAACTATATTACTATGCATCACTCCATGTAAAGCGGCGCAGTGCAGCTGATTTTTTTCTAACTAATAATACACCTCTAGCTCCTCGAAATTTAAATGACAAGACAACCTCCCCAGACTTGCATCACGCCGCCAAGTCACCCATGGTTCTCTCTTCCGCAAAGCCTTTCACATACCACCTCAAACAGGCACCAGCCTACCGCCAATAAAGCCACGCCAACTTTAATCCCATACTGTTTCCCATGATTCCTCATTCTTCATCCAGACATCCAAGGACTGAAATAACATTGAATGAACCAATTCTGTGGTTTTACGTGGCAAAACCACGATTTCATTATAAGGACTCCGGATTAATTTTAGCCACCCGGGGATCTTTAATGTGTCCCCAATGCGTCCGCGATGTGTCCCCACGGGCGTTTTTGCATTTCGCCCCCATCGAAATGCGGCCGCCGCGGCCGAGATTCGATCCCGCGACCTCGTGCTTCGCAGCACCACACCATAGCCGCTAAGCCATAGTGGCATCCGAAAGGCATGGTGTGCCGGCGCGTGCGAACACTGAGAAACGCGTCATGCGGCCACCGGGCTCCTCTCACGAGTTTCTTTCTGAACTCGCTGCGCCGTCCAGTGACACCGCCGAGAAGTCCGCACGTGGCATCCGAGGCGAAAAGCATGGCGCGCCGGTGCCTGCGAACACTGAGAATTGTTCCCTCGTTTGCCGCACACTCAGTGACCCAAGTTGGTGCGAGGTTCATTGAAGAGTGGCCCATACCCACTGTATCCATGGCATAGCTTGTTAAAACGTTTGCGCGAAAGGAAGTCATTAAAAAGCGGCACGTACCCAGTGCATTAATTTGAGGCGCAGTTTACTAATGAGTCGGACGAGTGCTGTCCTTAAGGAACTCTTGCGACGTGGCTTTGATTGCGCTGAGCATCGGAGAAATTTAATTAATTTGTTTCGTCATTGCATAGAGCCAAAGTTACCCAAGTTGCCGTCAAAGACGTTCATTGAAGAGCGGAACACACCTCATACTCAGTGACACAAGTTGGCATCTAAGAGGTTCATTGGACACTTGACCGAGCGGCACATGCACAGAGTTTCTTCCAATAGCGATGCCTACGTAGTCCCGCTTCCACAGTGACGAATGTAGGTGAGAAAGAGGGCCCAAGTTGGTCCGATGGTTGGTTTCGAACCCAACTACCTCAGCAAAGCAGCCCATGCGCTACCCATTTGGCCGCGGACTACCCAGGTAGGCGGGAAGACGGTTAGTTTAGATTAGTTGCAGGCAGGCGGAATGTGCGTGAAATACCCTCGGATTGCTAATTCATAAATGAATAAATAACATGCCTCTTATTTCCACGAAATATTATTGGGCCGACTCGCGTATTTCAGTGAGGACTCCACAAACGCCTCGTATATCACGTGAAAATGGGGAGAAAATTCGTCATTACGATTATTCAGTCAAGAAAGGTCAAGCTTTAGAGAACATCGCACCTTAATTTTTCCCAGGTATGCCGAAAAATGAATGACGATGCTGGCATGACGTCAATCGAATGACGAAGCTAGAATAACAATGGTGGAACAAAGAAAACGGAATCACGATGGTGATACATCCACGCATGCGCGGGATGCCGACGGCGTGACGACGACGCTAAGAGCATGAATCTATGCCGATCACTCTACGGTGATTGCGATAACGAAGAAATGACAGCGCAGGCACTATACGAGAATAAATATTGAGAATATGTAGGAAGAGAAGGTAGAAACTTCCTGCTCGTTTATTACTGGGCATCGCTATTCGCTATTCTCTATTCGCTATTTTCTATTCGCTAAAGGATTTTCGCTATTCTCTCACGTTGGATCAGAACCTAATTTTCGGTAATTAGTGTCGATGCGGAGTTGTCGGAAAACGTCGTCTTTATTTCCCTCATCCAGGTTACGATATGGGCTGTTTCGTTAAGATGTTCCTTCTTATCTTCCTAGTATATTTCAGCTTCACATTTCTCCTTCCTCTATCGAGCCATAGCCACTGTGGCGAACAGTGGGCTGTATAAAAACTGGCTACGAAATTTGTGGTTGTTCTCCTGATGGAGACAAGTCCACCTGTCATAACTTTGGCCCCACCCCGGAACGTCCCTTGTTCGCCCTACGACTAAGGAAAATAAACGTACCAGGATGCAACTAACCCTCCACAACCTGCAACCCAGCGATAGGAGTGGCACACAATAAACGTTTTTGTGAATGACAGCATGTAGAGGCGGGATGGCCGCTTCACCATGCAACCTATGAATGTAGATCTCTCAGCAATCCCCCGTACCCTTACAAAAAACAATTTAGAATGTACATAAAAATTCTACAAAAATTGTCTACAGAGAGTGTATAGATTATAGTCTACAAAAAATGTAAGGTTATTAGTCTACAATGAGCGTACAGCATTTCTACAGACTTTTTTATCTTTCTGTACGTTCTAAAGAAATTGTAAGGATTTACAGAAGAAGCAAGCAGACTTTCAAATAAGAGTTCTATTGCAAGAGCCACAACGTGGTGCACTGCTCAGCTTGCGCTCAAGGATTTGCCTTGTGTGTTTTGTCGGTTGTATCTGGAGTCTTTGAAAGTATGTACTTTGCGGCATGCTTACATCACGCGTACACAGCAGCCACCGAGTACTCAAGCGAACTATGACGAGTACCCTTGCACCACTTCTGCGTACACGGCTACGCTGCCTCGAAACGAGTCTAGCTCCATGCCATAGCCACGGAGCGGGTGACGATCAACCGCTCCCACGTGGTTTCCAATGTTGTTTCTAATGTCTTGTATTATTTTTTGACCGCAGTTGTGTGCAGAAGTTGTGTACCGCAGAAGAGTGTACACGATAAGTTCTTGGGGACATTGAGAAGCCAAACTGTCCAGCCAAGCCGCTCAGGTGCAGCCCGTACCGGCGCTAAGTACGAGTGCAGTTGTTGGCAGAGAAGAAGCTCCCCCCCCCCCCCACCTCCCTCCCGCGCTGCCTTCCCGCTTTCCTGCTTTCGCGTGGGAGATTGAGTGGCCAGTTCCTGTTGCACCCAGTTTCAAGGTACGCATTTTGTGCCGCAGCGCAGCGTCGCCCCACCCACCCTCCCTCCCTCCTTCCCTCCCTCCCATACGCACGGCTCTCCGCCGTGTGTGCGCTCTCCGTGATAGCGCGCGTCCGCCGCGCGCTTTCACTCGCACATACGGCGCGCGGCGACGATTTTATCGCCCTTGGACTTTATACGGAACCTCACGGCGATGGCGACGCCAACGGCAGAAATCCGCTTGAAGTGTCCATATAATTGCTATCGCAATAATAAATTGCGCAGAGACCAAAATAGATAACCGTCAAATTCGATGATACCTTGTGTGAACATAAGCAATCACACATGCTGCTGGAATGAGCACATGTGCAGCATTCCGTTGCAACCAAGCGGTGCTGGCGTGAACGTCATAGAACATATCTGGAGGAGCGACGAACACGATTTGGATGCGTGTGAAGCGAGTTTGTTCGCGAGTGATGCAGGCGCTGGTGTAAGACCTGTCGTTTCATTTTGCCTAATACATGTTTGAAATAACTACACCATCTGACGCTGACGCCGCTACCCACTGCTTCACGCCTCTCCTCGTTGTGCCACTGATACACGATCCCTCTCTCCTACGCAGGTATTTGGTGTGATACCGTACAGAGTAGTGTAAGGGCCACACTTTGCTCAATTTTAAAGGGGTGCAGGACCAAACCTTTTGGTCAAAATCAGTGTTGTACGGAACGGCGTTCCTTGAACTAGTTCCTTTTGGGAGGAACGGATAAACGCCACCGTTACGTTAAGGATCGGTGTAACTGTAACAGTAACTAAGATTTACGAAGGAACGACGGAGGGAACGCCGTTCTTTCTGTAAACGTTCCACAGCTTTGAACAAACGCACGCACATGCGCAGAACATCATGCATGGCGGATGGGCGACCGCGTGAGGCGCAAATAACTACCGCTTGCCTATCCCGTGACGATTGGGCATTTCCTTTCGTGAGTTCTCCGTTGGATTTTTTTTTTAAGACTTGTCTTCAAGATTGTCTCGTGACGCGCTCCCTCCTGTAGTTTCTTTCCTCCATGCCGGCCTGTCGGACACCAACATCGAGATGTAACACTTGCTGAGTTCAAACAAGGGTCTTTACTAAATCGCGAATACGTATTCTGGAAAATTTTTTTCACTCATACTGTATTATTGAATCAGCATTCATTAAACGCCTATGTATTGTTCCTTTCAATGCGGTTTCTTGTGCAAGAAATTTAATTATATCCTCCTAATACCCCTTGTACAACAATACATTGCACATTGCCTTCAACCTTTTTTTTTTTTTAGTGATAATCGCGCACGGCATCGGAGCACCGAACGCGATTGCTTTTACCTTAGAATTTTTTTTTTGCCCCAAACTGCACTTCCATCGAACTGTCCAAGCACTCGTTCTTCTCCACTTAATGTGTTCGAGAAGTATCCGTTGACGGTGTCGGTAAAACTGCTCATGGAGGCATATACGCGCCGTAGTTTCGGTTATGGAAGCTAACTCTTGCCGTTCTCTTCGAAAGGGACGACGTGTATTTCTTTTCGCACAGCCACTGCGCACCAAATTCTTTCTTTGGCGATGTGTACACCCCAAGTGCTCATGCAAGACGTCCTGTGCATGACCGAGTTCATCATTCTTTCTATGTGTTTTCAGAAAATTCTGTGACGGGACTTTCATTCACGTCGTAAAGCCGTCATTACCGAGCTTTAGTGCTGCAGTCTTCGTAATGACCTTAAATGTGCAGGCGTAGAAGGCTATGAAGAGCTGTGCGGGTTACGTACGCAAGCTAACTTTTGGATTTACTGTTGAGGCATTTGTGTCGCTTGTTTAGCTAGCGAGCAACACACAGACACACACGCTGCCCATTTCGATCCAAATCAGGCCTTAATATTTGCTCGACACCGTGACGACCAAACAAAAGTTGTGAACTTAGCTTTTGCTATGTCATTGACGTTGTCATGCTATGTCATTTCATTGATGTTGGCATTGGGATCTGCCGTCTCTTTTGGCGCTACCAGTCCTACATAAAATGTTGGTCAATCTGAGCAACTGATACATAAACGACAGCGAAGCAGTGTAAGCGAGTTCTCACACCAATGGTGACCACTAAAGGGCGAGTATTTGGATGGATCCGAAGCTACTTGACACGAACTTCCTTAATTGTACATACTGAAGATGGTCCGACTACCGACAACTACACGTGCCTTGAAATCCAATGTGCGGTATTCGCTTTTACGCGAAGAGCGATAATTGGTTATCCAGTATGCATCAATGGCCAGCCTATCTTCTACAAGAGAAATCATCTGTTTTTGGGTGTCATTGTTAACCGGGACGTCTGCTGGAGCCCTCAGGTTGCCCACTTAACGAATACGCTTACATCTATTGTCCGCGTCTTCAAGTTCATCGCCGGCAAAACATGGGGATCATCAGTGGGGTTTATGTCAGAGTTGTACCGAGCACTCTTTATTAGATTCCTGTGCTATAGCTCTCCCGTGCTTTCTAAACCTTGCAAGTCAGATCTTCGAGCACTTCAGAGCGTGCAAACACAGGCACTACGCGTTCGCCTCGGTCTCCGCAGAGCGTCTCAACAACAGGAACAGTTATAATGGCTCGAGACCATACGATCACGACATACGTTACCACCGACATGCTTACAACTGAGATCACGTTTGCCACGGATCACGATTTCACGGCTGCCATCAAGCTATCTTGCTTGTCTGCCAGAATGACGACCACAGGCGTCATTTTCCAACGTAGTCAGCACTCACCGTCGGCCTTCACCTACACCGCCTAGATAGCACAGGCCTACGCACTCCGATCTATGATGACATGCTACCTGGTCCGAAATGTCCATTGCCAAGGCTGGCGTGACGAAAGCGGTGACATCAAAATCACTGTTGCTTGCGCGGGAGCATCCCCATTAGATTCTATCGCAGTCGGGCTAGGTAGCATGACGTCATGATCGGAGTGCGTAGGCCCTGTGCCTGCGCACAAGGTCGTGGTGCTGGTGGTGTTGCCTTCACACCCTCGGCACGTTCACCGTCAGCCTTGTGGTGTTTACACGAACCTGATGTGCGTATTTCCGTTCCAGGAATACGAAAGGAGACTGACTTGTCTTTGAAGCAAGCAACTCTATTGTTTGCATACTTTCTACTTTGACCGAGTCGACATGTATACGGATGACTCTTCCAGTCAGACCAGCTCCACTGGCGCAGTGGTTATCCCATCATGATCAATAGGCACCGGATACAAGATTTCTCACGGCACAACATCGACCGGTTCGGAGCCTGTTGCCCTCCGAGGCGCCATTGATTATATCGTAACGACCAACCGGCTAATCAGTGAGTAATATTCTGCGGCTGAAAAGCGGCGCTACAATTTCTTTTGTCAGATCTTCGTCGCGGGTCCCTGTGAACAACTCGTGTCGCAGATAGGAGAAACGCACCGTCATTTGATCGCGAAAGTACACGACGTCGTGTTTCAGTGGCTGCCGGGTCATTGCGGTATGTCTGGTAACGACCTCGCCGACGAAGCTGCTAGGAAAGCACAGCAAGAAAGAAACCTTGTTTCTGTACCTATATCGAAGACTCACACAGCCTCTAACTTAAGCAAGCTAGCGCACCATATGATTTTGGAGAAGTGGCACACACCTGAATTTACCCAGCATGCATGGCATTCTATCGGCATTACCTAAGCTTCCGCAGAGTGAGGAAGCAATGTTGTGCCCTTACGCTTGAGCATTGCATTCACCAATGCATATACATGTTTGAATGGAATGACCGATAGCAACGATTGGAATGTCTGCGGTGTCGAGGAGACTATAGAACGCCTCCTATGCTACTGCCCATCTCTAGAAAAGGAAAGACATGACCTGTGCACAGCACTAAATCAGTTCGACAGAAAACCATTCCCCTTGAACGAGGTCTTGGGACCACGACCTCGCATATCGCAGCTACATAAAGTCATAAAAGTGCTGCTGCGATTTTCGAAATTACCGGATTGAATGACCGTCTGTGATGTGGACTGAGTGACCATCTGTGATAAAGAGCAGAAAACTTATCATGCTGGCCATATCCACATCGTATTTTCTCTTCTCTTAATCTTTCCCTCCCCTTTTTCCTTCCCCCACTGCAAGGTAGCCAACCGGGCTGAGTCCTGGTCAACCTCCCTGCCTTTCATTTATAATTTTCTCTCTCTCTTATCTGCTGGCTGATCTGAGGGATGATAACGGCGTAAGACACTATTACAGCAAAGTTGTTAATGCGACTGGTAGCGCTCTAAAACGCTATATATCTGTGTTATTTAGGAGTAAAACTAAAACTGTCTAGCACTCGTTTTGGGTTTTTTATAACTAACGCCTAAAACGTGCTCCTCTTCAGTTGGAGATCCATAAAATATTTCATATTTAAACGAAAGGGTGGTCACTCTATGGGTGGCGTGTACCGACAGCTTGAAGTGCTTAGGCTAAGTATGGACTTTGAAAATAATTATTGAATAATCATTTTCTCCCGATCTTTACACTTTATACACGGCAGTTGTCGTTCTGTGGTTCTCCTTGATTAACTATACAAGACGCGATGTTCTTGTTCGTTGGAGTTGGAAGCATGCCGTGTGTGACGAACGATAACTGTTTCATCTCTCTAGCCTAAAACAGCCTTTGTAGAAAGGTACTTATTCGAGCATTGACGAATGTCACACAGCCTTTATTCGTTGTACTTCCCAAAGTCCTAAAACGACTGTGCAAGACACCACGCTCAAAATTGGTGAAAATAATGATAATATTAAGAGTAACTTGTGGTGAAACGTTCGTCATCCTGGTTTAAATAGAAGCTTTGCAAATAATTAGTACACCCTCGTTTCCCTCCCTACGTTCATGCCTCAAGCCAGGTTTGTAGTTGGTTTCACCGGGGTCTTCGGTGAATTAGGCAAGGTACCTTGTTAATATTTCGTGAAAATAAAACGCAGGTTATGGCTAATGCGTATGCAATGTTCGAAATATATTGGTTAATGTCACCATTTATAATAGATTTCAGCATTCAAATGCTCCTGAGCATTATAAGATTACTTTACATGTGGCGTACAATTTAGCCCCCTGCAATGCACTTAAATACATATGCGATACAGAGCACAGTTATCACAAATGGGCAGACCTCTATGAAACATTTGTGTGCTACGTGAAATGCGTCTGGATGAAATAGAGATTTTGCACAAAGAAAAAAACAATTTTAGGCAAGCGTTCGCAATTGTTACGCTGCCATAATCCGCAACGTTTCCTAATGACCCGAGCGAACTTTGCGTTTCACAAACTTTATGTTTAGTAGAAATGCCACTTTAAGAGGAAGATTTAGCTCGGCACCAACCCCAATGCCACTTCTTCAAATGTATGTACAATGCGGAAATACTTTTCTGAGATAACCTCTAGACCAATTTTAGACTCTAGGTAGCCTCTGGGCTAAAATTGTTTCACGGATATGTGCCAGACATTGGTAAGTCTCAAAAAAATGAAAGCACGAAGTTTACGAATTCTTAACTCTGCACGAAGAATAGATATCGCATTCCTGTAAACTGCGTCCATTAGAACAACAAAAGTGAATAAATTTGATGTATTCATTTCTATTTCACGTGAATTTGATACAATGTTTTACACGGGTGTTGCAACAGTCCTTTTCACATTTACGTGATGTATTGAACCGCCGTGTACGATACATACATTTTGTCGGCTTTAAATGTACTACTAGATGCAGTTAACAAATTTGTTGATATCATGTTTCATTGCTGAGTTACAGAGTTCTTAACTTAGTAGTTTCGTTTTCTGTAAACTTGCAATTATTTGTAAAAACATCCATGTCCTGAATAAAAATCCGCTTACAAGAGTCAATAAATTATAACTTTTTCCTTAATACAAAGCAAAACTCATTAAATATGATGCGCTGGTTGCCTAGGGAAACGATTTCGCCTTTCCCATTTATTTAGATAGGAGCCCCCGAACTCAAGCTTCCTCTTAAATGGGAAGTGTGGTGTCCTCGGTGCAGTCATGATGATGATGATTGCATTTTATTGGCGCAAGGGCACCTAAGGCCCAAGAGTGCCAGGACATGTGTCTTGATTTAGCAAAATTACGAGTTAAGAACTGATTTAAAATAGAGGCTGTATAGAGGTCTACGCATAAGATAGATCTATAGTATTAGTGCATCAATTGTAACATAATTACTACAATAAATATAGGCCTTAAGTGCATTGGCTACAGGTACAGAAGGTAGATTGATGTGCATAGTCCGAGTCCCTTGCTGTAAAATTCTTGCTTGCGCAAGAAGTGCGAGGGCTCAGACATTCTTTTGTGCATCAGTCCGTGCCTCACCTGTGAGGCACAATCTGACGGTTAGGATGGAATGAGATGTCTAGAAAATTGACTTGCGCAAGATAATTAAGCAGTCTTTTGAAGTTCAAAAGTGCGTCATCTGATAAGAACATCGAGGAATGGGGTGGTATTTGGTATTTGTAAAATTCCTTAAAATGAGCCACTCTCTCTCGGTGAAGTTCAGGACATTGAATGAGGACATGTAGGACTGTTAGGTTCTCACCGCAGCGTGTGCACGTCGGAGGGTCAGTTGCAGGCAAGAGGTATTAATTTTATGTGTCCCATAAGTGTGTCCCTATTCTGAGTCGTGCCAGGGTGACTTCGGTGTGTCTATCATGCTTCAGTGGGAAAGGTTTCGTTAGTTGTGGTTTAAGCAGGCGCAGCTTATTTTCAGCTTCGTTGTCCCATTCAACCTGCCAATGATTACGGAGCGCCTGTCGTACCGCAGATTTCAGGTCTACATCAGGTACCCAGCCTACATCAATTGTGTCCCGATGAGCCGCTTATCCAGCATTTTTGTCCGCCATTTCATTGCCTGCGATCCCAGAGTAGCCTGGCACCCAGCATACAAGAGCAAGGTTTAGTTTATACGCTACTTGTATGTGTTTAAGGAGCTTGTTTAATAGAGGGTTTCGGCTTGCTTTGCCACAGGACAGGGCTGTGACAACGCTTAAATAATCTGTGTATGTTATAGACTTTTGTATCTTGTGCTGTACTATTTACTCACAGTGATCAGAATACCGTACGCTTCCGCTGTAAAGATGCTGCTTTGGTTATCCAAGGCTTTAGAGTTGGAGAAGTTTGGGCCATGGGCTGTACATGATACCGAAGTTGCAGACTTTGAAGCATCAGTGAAAAATGCCATAGATCTATACTTGTCTTCAAGGGCCAAGAAATGTAGCTGGATGAGGGCACTTGGACAACTGTTTTTGTTAAGCTCTTTAAAGGAAAAGTCACAGGTGACTGGACATTGCTCCCAAGGTGGGATGAGTTCGGCGTAGTCAGTTTCCTGCAGATCTGTGAAAACTATTGCAAGTTTTTTCTCAACAGACCTCACTGCTAACGGGAACGGCGGGGCGTGTGAGGGCCTGTTTAAATACAACTGATTTGTGAACTGATCATTTAGGAGGGCTTTGCATGGATGTTTTCTTCTTCTTCTTTCTGGGGTTTTACGTGCCAAAACCAGTTCTGATTATGAGGCACGCCGTAGTGGAGGGCTCCGGAATAATTTTGTCCACCTGGGGTTCTTTAACGTGCACTACAACGCAAGCACACGCGTGTGTTTGCACTTCGTTTCCATCAAAATGCGGCCGCCGCGGCCGGGATTCGATCCCGCGATCTCGTGCTCAGCAGCGCAACGCCTTAGCTGACTGAGCCACCCCGGCGGGCGATGTTGTTTTAGTGACATGATTTTTATTGCATAGGTGACTCCAAGATATGTACGCTATTAATCCAGTGGCCACTGATCCGACTCTGCATAAGGACTTTGGACAGGGCTGGTTCGAAAAGCACCAAGTGCTAGGCGGATACCCAAGTGATAGACAGGATCGAGTAGCTTAGGTGTTGTCTTTGAAGCTGACTGGTAAACAATACATCCATAGTCTATGCGTTACAACACAATGTTGTTAAAAAGAGATAGGAGACAATACCTATCTGTTCCCCACGATTGGTGAGATAGAATCTTTAAAAGGTTCATAGTTTTAAGGCAATTCAGCTTCAACTGCTTTATATGTTGGATTAAGGTAAGCTTAGCATCAAAGATCACACCCAAAAATTTGTGTTCTTTCGCAACGATCAGGCTTTTCCCATTCATCGAAATGTATGGGTCAGGACATACCCCTGGAGAAAAGCACACAAGTAGTCTTTTCTGCATTGAATCGGAACCCATTTTCATCTGCCCATTTGGCGAGCCGATTAACACTTAACTGTATCTGTCGTTCACATATGGACAGGTTTCAAGATTTGAAACTGATTTGGATGCCGTCCACATAGACAGAGTATGATATCGTAGGTGATATAACAGAGCGGAGAGAGTTCATTTTAATTATAAAAAGTGTGCAGCTTAGCACTCCTCCCTGTGGTACACCGTTTTCCTGAACAAAAGTGCGCGACAGTACACTGCCAATTCTCACGCGGAACTTCCTTTCATATAGGTAATTTTGCAGAATGTTCAGCATACCTACCACAAATGCCATAGGACGACAGGTCTTGCAGAATACCGTATCGCCAGGCAGTATCATATACCTTCTCAAGATCAAACAATACAGATAGACAGTATTGGTTGTGCACAAAGGCATCACGTATATATGACTCAAGGAGAACAAAATTATCGGTTGTAGACCTCGCTCTTCGAAAGCCAGATTGGTGAGGGTCCAATATACCATTATATTCCAAATTAGTAGACAAGGCGGCGGTTAATCATTTTTTCAAATACCTTAAGTAAACAGCTAGTGAGTGCAATTGGTCTGTAACTGTTAACTAAGGAAGGGACATTGCTGTGTTTGAGTATTGGTAAGACTATTGCCTCTTTCCAAGATGAAGATATATGACCAGTTGCGAAAATCTTATTGTAAAGACCTAAGATACAGTTTAGGATCTCATCAGGCAGATTGTTGATTACTTCATATGTTATTCTGTCAGAACCTGGAGCCGAGCTGCCACAAGAGCCTAGGGCAAGCTTGAGTTCATGGAAAGTTAGTTGTTTGTTGTAACCTTCTGATGACGACTTGCTTGGACGCATAGGAATATTTTCAGGTATTCTTTTATGGTGTAAGAACTTTTCGGAATAATTTTCCGAGCTTGATACCCTCTCAAAGTGCTCACCAAGAGTGTTTGCTTGATCTTCTATTGTATCACTAGAGCCAGTGACGAGAGGAAAAGAATTTGGGCGTTGTCCTTTTAGTTTACGTACCCTATTTATATACTTTGTTCACATCCGTGTATGAGTTTATTGAGGATATGTAACGTGTAAAGCTTTCTCTTTTGGATATTCGGCGGATACGGCGGCCATTCGCTTTGCACTGCTTAAAATTTATTAGATTTTCTGTTGTTGGGTAGCGTGCAAATCTGCTCCATGCTTTGTTCTGGTGTTTCTTTGCAATTTCACATTCTTTGTTCCACCATGGTTTTGGATTGACTTTATCTGTGTACGACTCAGGTATGCAGTTTTGAGCAGAACAGAGGATATGTTCAGTGATGTAGCTGGTCAGTTACCCTACACCTAGGTGGTCCACATCTTCAGGCACAGTGTACATAGGTTTCTAAATTTCGACCAATCTGCACTATGAAGTCTCCATTTTTTATGGTAAGCTGGTCCATCGTGCCACTTTGTTGTTTCTAGGAGTGGTGGGAAGTGATCGCTCCCATATGGATTACTAATAACTCTCTATTCCAGGTATGGAAGAAGTGATGCTGACTCTATGGCTAAATCCATACATGAGTACATGTTGTGTGTAGAACTGTAAAACGTTGGCTCTGCCTTGTTAAAAAGACAGGCTCCAGATGAAAGAAGGAACTTTTCTGTTGCCCGTCCTCTCGCGTCACATCTTAAGTCACCCCAGAATGCGCTGTGAGCATTAAAATCTCCGATTACTATATAGGGCTCAGGAAGCTGGTCAATCAGCTTTTCAAATTCTGCTGTATCAAAACGTTCATCAGGTGATATATATATGGAGCAAACAGTTATAAGTTGATTAAACAATATAGCCCGAACAGCCACTGCCTCGAATGAAGTCTGGAGCGAAACATGCTGGCATGCTACTGACATTGGGCTATAATTGACACACCGCCTGAAGAAGAATTACGATTATTTCGATCTTTACGGAAAACGATGTATTGTCTTAAGAAGTTCTTGTGTGTGGACTTTAAATGTGTTTCTTGAACACAGAACAGCCGTGGCTGATATTTCTTTAGTAGATCTTTGACATCATCTAGATTGTGAAATAGGCCCCTGGCATTCCACTGAATTAGTTGTGTAGCCATATTGGGGAGGAGTTGTGTTGTCTTTGTTCAAGAGCACGTGGTAAGGATAAATAAATATGTAACCGTTTAACGGTAACCGTTAAGGTTACCGGTCCCTTTCCCGGCGCAGTTACAGCAAGTTTATCCTTCTTAGCACGCTCCAGAGAGCGCTGTTCTTTTGGCGTCGATGACGCCGGGGTTCTTGGATCGACCTCCATAGCCTCTGAGGCGCTGGAGGATCGAGAACTAGGCGCTGAAACTCGCGTCTCAGGCTGTGGAGTTCGGTCTAACTTTGGGACCTGCGGAACCGAGGTCTGCAGGCCCACCTTCGATGATGATGATAGAGCAGCACTTGCTGCTGCCACCATGGGAGCGGGCGGAGTGATTACCGGACCACTAACAGTGACCGCGGTAGACTCCTGAGGCATTTGTGACGCTGCCCCCCGTCGTGACACATCGGAAAAGCTGGTGTGACCTAAGTATGAAAGGCGTTTCTTTGCTTCGTGAAATGTTATATTTTCTTTGACCTTCAATGCAATGATTTCTTTTTCTTTCTTCCATTTAGGGCACGTCCTAGAGTAGGCTGGATGGCTTCCATCACAGTTCACACAATGTGGAGATGAGTCGCAAGTGTCTGATGGATGATCATTCGAGCTGCATTTCGCGCAAGTCTGCCTTCCTCGACAAGTCTGAAATCTGTGCCCATACTTCTGGCACTTAAAGCACCGTCGAGGTTTTGGGATGTACGGCCTCACACGTACTTTGATGTAGCCTGCTTCTAGTGTACTAGGGAACACACTGGTTCCAAAGGTTAGTACAATGTGCTTTGTTCGAAGTTTCAGTTTCAGTTTAGTATTCATTCAAAATACATAGCTGGTTGTTAGTAGTATACAGGCGAGGGTCCCAAATTCAAACGACTGCAGTGGGACCCTCGGTTAACAAAGAGATTGGTACACAAAATGATTAATTGATAGAGCAGAATAAAATTATGCAATCTACAAGAAAATAAATAGTGGACATAGTAGTGGAAAGGAATACACACGATTATATAAAAGCAGTCATACATGTAACTAAGAAAATTACGCACATTATCATTCTAAATTATACAAACCTTTTTAACGCATGAAGTACACACTTTATATGCAAAGTAAATTAAACAGTACAACTAGTCATACAAAATGAAATTTTTAAGTTCATACTTGAATGCATGCAAGATTGATGATGATTTAAGTGCATAGCGTAAGTTATTCCAAAATTTAATCGCCGAGAAGTAAGATGTCATTTTGCCATAGTTCGTGTTACATTTAGGTAATATAATGTTGTGATTATGGGCAAACCTAGTGCTATTGGTATTTGTGAGCAAGCTGCAGTCTATTAATTGAAACTCGAGCTGGTTGTTAAGTAATTTAAATAGGATAATAAGTAAATTAAATTTGAACAAACCAGATACAGGAAGAATGAAGTTAGCCTCAAGGAGCGGAGAAGTATTAGAGTAAAACAAACTCTCGGTAATAATGCGAATAGCCTGGTTCTGAATGTGCTGTATGGACGAAAGGTGACAGTTTATGTATTTCCCCATGAAGTAATGCCATATGTAATGTGACTATGTATGAAGGCAAAGTATAAAGACAATAAGGTATTCATTGTTCCTGCGGATTAGGATTCGTTGTACTTTAATGACATTTTGGTCCTGAAAACCTTCAAGCAGCTCTTCGTCACTAAGGTCCAAGAAGTCGTCTTCTGAAATTACTCCATGGCTCGTGTTCATGGTTCGATGTGCTGACACAGTGACTGCTACATCGCCAATGCATTTCAAGTCATTCAATTTCTCAAATTGTGTTTTGTCCTTTAATTCAAGGAGCAGGTCCCCATTGGTCATCTTTGTGGCTTTGTAGTCCGGTCCTATCGTGCTTGCGAAGCATTTCGCCACCATGAAAGGGGAGAATTTACGCACGCTCGTGTTGCCTACACTGTGGATTACATGGTACTTATGAAAGTGTTCTTCGTTGTTTTTCAAAAAGAATTGAAAAGTTGCATCGGTGCGCCCTCTTTTCAGAGGGCGATCAAGGGAAAGCGGTTTACGGGAAGCCATAGTATAGGGATCATGAGTTCGGCAGCAGCGCCAACCTCCCACCACCGAGCCCAACATGGGGACGAAGCAAATCTTGCAAGACAAGCCCTCGCCAGTTGTACGGTGCTACTATAACCCAATCTGGAGTACCCAAGGTTGGCCACCCACACAAGGTTAACCCTAAATTATGAGGTTTACGTGCCAAAACCACGATCTGATTATGAGGCACGCCATAGTGGGAGACTCCGGAAATTTGGACCACCTGGGGTTCTTTAACGTGCACCTAAATCTAAGTACACGGGTGTTTTCGCATTTCGTCCCCATCGAAATGCTGCCGCCGTGGCCGGGATCAAGGTTAACCCTAGCTGCCTGGAAAGTCAGAAGTAAATAGAAGAGAGGAGAAGACAGGAAACATTGAAAGGAAGAGACAAAGACGCAGATTGGAGAGAGGGACAGGAAAAGGCAACTACCGATTTCCCCCGGGCGGGGTCAGTCCGGGGGTGCCGTCTACGTGAAGCGGAGGCCAAAGAAATGTGTTGCCTCCGCCGGGGGGCCATAAAGGTCCAAACTCCCGGCATCGGCTCAACTCCCACGATCCCCTTTTCCCCGGACACGGCTAAGCCACGCCGGTTAAGCGTGGGAGGGTCCAACCCTCATGTGCTCGGGTCCGTGGTGACGCAACACACCAAACGCCTGCTTAAGCAGACGCCCCTGCGGGGCCTCGGTGCACTCAACAAGGCACCTTGCATCAGTGAAACTAAGGGCCAGGTAATGGGTGATGTGCACATAATGTTGAGAGGGGTCTGGTTAGTTGACGATATTGTAATAAATTACGTAGACATAAATTCCGGAACGTTAAGACTGTTTCACGAGTGCGCAGAATGGAGCCCGTTTTTCTGGCAGAACAAAAAAAAATGTTACCCAGAACATGTGGCGAATATGGGTGGAAGCCTATGACAGATATGTGCGCGAGGGTAAATGCATTGGGAATGCCCCTGCAAAATGCCCCTGCAAAAAATTTAAGCAAGTTTTCGAAAGTCCCATAATGTCGTTAGCAGCTAAGCTACCCAATAATCCGAGATAACCCTATGTGACACCTAGTTCAAGTTTGTTTGCATAGGCATATCTACCAGAAGGGGGGGGGGGGGGGGGGGGCAAAGAATGTCATTTGCCCCTCCCCCACTTCTGAAAGCGGGCACTTTCGGCTTTACGCCGGAAAGTCCAACAAAACTGCAGCTGAAGCTAAATATTCTTAATAAAGTTGCCACGTAAGTTATGTTTTTCTTTACTACGTATCCCCTGCTTGGGCAGTAAGGATTGTCTTTTGTGCCTCCTCGTGACGCGCTGTAGCGGGCGACGCGCGGGATTCGCCATAAAAGTTCTCACATTGCGGAGAAGGTCTTGCACTGGACAGTTCCCACCCTATCAAATCGCTACTTGCACCATGCCCAGCTTTTTGGGACCGCCTCAGCATATTTAAAAACGCAATCGGTTTGCTATATTTAACCTGTGGGCGAGGAAATGCATAGGTCCGGATAAAGTCTTGTAATCAGCCACCCCCAACGATTGGTGCGCCTTTTACGTCATGAAATCATTGGATTATGAAATGATGGAACTGTTGAATCTCCGCCCAGAGATAGTCTACATAGCGTTTCAGTATCAGTATCTTATCACCATCAGAAATCTAATTAAACCACTTACAAGTCTAACTGTCGAATTTCATTTTGTAATCACAACTTATCGTAGATAGTTTAGTGAAAATGACCTTGGTCGAACGTGTAGAGCCATTTCAATTCCAATGGAACACTTAACTGAAGCTTTTCTAAAGGCATGTGTCACTTCTGATATTTTCGATTTCGTGCTCAGGCCGTTTCTAAATAAGAGCTACACTATTACTCGTTTCCCGACAGAAGCAAGAGCAGCAGATATTTTATATTTTGAAGAAATGAAAGCCACTTTTTGGTGACAGGTATCGAAAATTTGAACTGTGTAGGTTGCTTATGTGCTCGAAAAACCGTTACTGAATACTCGTTTTCTCCAAATTGTTATTCTTTATACACGGCATTTAGTTGTTTACCCCTGGTATCCTCAATAAACTATGTGTGCCGCGGTGTTTATACTTATTCGAAGTATGAAGCAATGCTCCGAGTGACGAGCGATGTATGTTTATTCTGTGTAGGTTCATTACAGCCTTTGTACAAAGTTACTCATTGAAGTGTTCCAGGGTGTCATATTGCAGCTAGTCGAAATGTTTCCCAGACTCCTAAAACAACTGCACGAGATGCGGACTTGAAATTCCGTGACACTAGGGAGAACTTAAGCGCAATATGTTGCGAAGATTTCACTTTCCTGTTTAAATTCAAGTGTTGCTGATAATTACTAAACCCTCGTTTTCCCATGTGTTTTCGTGCATCATACGAG
The DNA here is from genome assembly GCF_013339745.2 of Dermacentor silvarum. Taxonomy (NCBI): domain Eukaryota; kingdom Metazoa; phylum Arthropoda; class Arachnida; order Ixodida; family Ixodidae; genus Dermacentor; species Dermacentor silvarum. The sequence continues at coordinate 110,150,456 of NC_051164.1, read as the reverse complement.
ATCCGTAGTTTTTCTCCTGTGTCCACGGTGAGCTAACCAGGCATCTTGTTTATATCTGAGGAAAATTAAGGGCATCGTATGGAAAATATGTAGATACGGCAGAAAGTTTGGCTAGTTGAGAATGAGCATAATAAGACATGATTGCTAGAGTAAAAAGACAGGGATAAGAGATAGAACACGGGACCACGCTGTAGATATATAGACAATGTTCAGTGTAGATATGTAGACGGTGTATGTAGATATGTAGTAGATGTAGTATATATGTATATAGATATGAAAACAATATGTAGACAATGTTTCAAATGAGTGGGTTAAATTCGCCTTGTCCAATAGAATAGACGGCGGCTGCGCTGTCATAGTTACAACTCCAACTGAAGTCAAATTTTGCGAACATAGGGGGAACAATATGCCAAGTTTATGCGCGATGGTAAATGTGTTTCATCAAATACAGCTTGTAAAAGCTGTATGCAAGTATACTAAAGTACCACGCTGCTGTTATTAGCTAGGTTTTTCCAGATGCTTTATACTTTCACGGAATAGACAACATTTTAAGTACAATGTGTTGCGAAGTTTTAACGTTACTGGCTCATTTAGAAGCGTTACGAATAATGATTGGACTCATTTTTTTTTTACTTTGTACTTTTTCATACGTGATATATTGGGTTCGCCTGGTGTCCTCACTGAAATAAAGGAAGCAGGTTCTTTATAGTTTGTGACTCTGAGGACCAGGTAACGTTCGATGTGTAAGTAAAATTCAAGATAGAAGGGTAATTGGGACTTTCGCAATTAATTACGTATACAAGCACTCTATAGTGTGTTATGAGCTTGTCTAATGAGCGGGGCACAAGTGAGCCCACTGCCCTGACAGAACTGTGAATGGAACCAAGACAAAATCAAGAAAATATTTGTGATGCGCTATGAAAACTCTGTGCGCAGTAAATGAGATTGGATCAAACAGAGTCCTTCTCAAAAAAATTATTATTCATGTGTTAGAGCTTGTGACATGGTCACTTTCAGCTGTGCTTCCTAGTGTCCCGGCATACCTGTTGATTACAACAGAATTATATTTCGTGGAAAGGAGAGGGGGGGGGGGGGGGGGGTCATGCCAAGTGCGACAAAATTTTTACGTTCCTGGTCTAGTTATAAGCGTTGCAAATATTAACTGAGCCGCCGTTCTTCCCCTATTTTTCATGCGTCATAAGGCGTTCCTAGTTGGTTTCAGCGATGTCCTCAGTGAACTAAACAAGACGCTTTGTTTATTTTTGACGAAAATAAAGGGCGCGGTGTGGGCACTATGTAAGTAAACTTCAAAGACAGGGGACTAATTATGATGTTTGCAGTGAATTACGGAAGCAAGCGATCCAGAGCTTTATGAATGTGTTTTACGAACAAAGCAGAATTTATTCCGCTACCCTGGGAGAACTGTTAACTCGATCAACCGATATCAAATCTACAGAAAATTGAAAGGGCGGTAGGGGGCGGGGGGGGGGGGGGATGAGAAGGGAGGGAGTACACCATGGTAAACGTTATGGCGAAGTAACACGTGTGTTCATGAATTACTGGCTTTTAAAAAATTTCCAACACGACGTGCTCGGCAACTTTTTTTAACTATTCGATATAATTCAGGAAACTACAACTTTTATTCCAACTGTTCGAAAGGAACAGCTTGGCCGGAAATTTGTTTGTAATTCTCCAAGGTCGCACACATCTGCTGTCTTTTTTCTTGCGCATATTGCGAGTCATTTATGTTGATTGTACTTCGTTGTGTATAACTTCGACAATACTATTACCTTAACTAGCGATACGTGTGTGCTGTATATAGACTTAAAGTACAATTCTTTGTTTAATTAGCAACGTCATCTGTAACAAATGTGCATTTTCTGACGCGCGCTGCGCTGCTCCTACTGGGCGGGATCAGGGACCTCTGGGCACTCACTGCCTTTTGTCCCTGTATCACATGTAGATTTTATATAGTGTCAAGAACTAAATGCAAATTCAAATAATTTTTGGGCCCCATGGTTCGTCATTTGTGATTGATAAATAGGTGTATGTCTTTTAAATATAAAAATTACTGGCAGATGCATTTCCCTGCTGGTTGTTAACTAAATGTAAAGGTAATGATATATATATATATATATATATATATATATATATATATATATATATATATATATATATATATATATATATACAGAGAGAGAGAGAGAGAGTCAGATCGTCTGCGGTTTGCCCCCCTCCCCTCGAGAAGTAGTTGGTAAGCCACTGTTTGTTTGAGAAGAGGGTCATGTTCCGTGCAATGTATGACGAAACTGTAACGTCAAATGCCTGATTAGAAGCGCTGTGCGCAAATAATAAACCATGTTTTTCCCAATATTGCGTTATACGAGGTTCGTAGTTCATTTACCCGGTGTTCTTGATCAAATAAAAACGGCATCTTGCTTATATCTTCGATAGTTAGAGTCTGGTATACGTAGCGTGTAAACGAAATTCAAAGTTTGTGGACAAAAAACTGCCTTAGGAAAAAAAAAGAAGCCAGCAGATCCCACGCCCTGTGGGAATCGGTGTTATGCGAAGCAGTGTGCGATGAGCCTACCAAGTTAACGAAAAAGACGTAGGCGGCTCTTTCATGACCTACATGACACGCATGTCACGACATTCATGTCATGAGTCCTCAGGAGTCCCTTTAGCTACACCTAAGACACCTTAGGGCGAAAGCCTTAGTCATGCTCGTGACTATGACTTCTACCAACATTTTTTAGTGTTTCCTTCACTTGGTTTAGTGTTTCCTTCAAATGGGTTCGGGCCCACGTCCGAACCCATTTCAGTGTTTTTCAGTGTTAATGATTTTTTCGCTGAGTCATTGACGTTTTTTTCTGAGTCATGCTCATGACTATGACTTCTACCATCATCCTTTAGTGTTTCCTTCACTTGTACCGACGTCCCAACCCATTCCAGTGGTTTTTGAGAGTTAATCTTTATTTCGCTGAGTCATTGTCATTTTTGCTGAGTCATGCTCAGCATCATTTAATCTTTGCTTCCCTTAGTACCCACGCCCGAATCCATTTCAGTGGCTTTTGAGTGTTAATATTTTTTCGCTGAGTCATTGTCATTTTTTCTGAGTCATGCTCATGACTATTACTTCTAGCAGCATCCTGTAGTGTTTCCTTCACTTAGTACCCACGTCCGAACCCATTTCAGTAGTTTTTGAGTGCTATACTTTTTTCGCTGAGTCATTGTCATTTTTGCTGAGTCATGTTCATGAACATTACTTCTACCAGCATCCTGTAGTGTTTCCTTCACTTTAGAACACACGTCCGAACCCTCTTGAGTGGTTTTTGAGTGTTAAACTTTTTCGCTTGGTCATTGTCATGACCTATAAGACACGCATGTCATGACATTTTTGTCATGACTTATCAATTATATGGGCGTCATACACTCCTGTTATAACATATCAATTTTGGTACCTACCAAGTTAACAAAACGACCATGAGAGCACCATGACGTAGGCGGCTGTTTCATGACATAGATGACACGCATGTCATGATATTGATGTCATGACATATCATTTATGTTCGTCATATACTCTTGTCATAGTATGCCAATTTTGGTACATACCAAGTTAACGAAACGGCCATGAGAGCACAAAGTCGTAGGCGGATAGATAGATAGATAGATAGATAGATAGATAGATAGATAGATAGATAGATAGATAGATAGATAGATAGATAGATAGATAGATAGATAGATAGATAGATAGATAGATAGATAGATAGATAGATAGATAGATAGATAGATAGATAGATAGATAGATAGATAGATAGATAGATAGATAGATAGATAGATAGATAGATAGATAGATAGATACGGTCAAAGTAGCAAATGTTCGCCAAGAAATGCTTCGCATTTAATACAGGCAATCCGGAGCTTCGTAACTCTGTTTAAGAAACAGCGCATAATTTATAACCTGCTGCCCCGTCGTAAACGTGAACGCCAACAAGATCATGTATGGTGAAAAGGGAGGAACATTATGGCCAATGTTCCCGCAAAGTAAAACGGGTTTGGATGCATTGCTGCATTTGTAACCTTTCTTTACCACGTTCCCGTAAACCTTATATGCTGTCAAGGCTAGGAATGATCCCGTAATATAGGGGCAAGGCTTTAAATTTTGCGCTTTTATAACATGCAACTGAATTTTTTATTGCAAATGCTTGAAAGAAACAGCGTGGCTGGTAATTATGTTGTGATTCTACAAGGCCACCCAAGTCTGCAGCATTTTTTTTTTTCAAAGGCGAATGCGTGTAGCAAGTGCCGACTTACCTGCTTCGCAGCCAGGTCGCTTTCGGAGGTTCACACCCGCTTGCTGATGTCCGTTCCGAACCTGGTCGGGAACTTGGCCTTGTGCTTGGACGTCGTGTAGCAGGCGCGGCTCGCCAAAATGTTCTCGCCTCTGCGAAGACGGGACAGATTAAGAACCATGGAAGATCGTCTACACGGCGTTCAGCAAATGCTCTTTCATTCTGATCACGTGCCCCGAATGACGCTGTACCCAAGCATTATGGTCTAGCTAAAAAGTCACATCATACGCGCAGATCTGCTGCCTGCGGTAAGCAGTTTGACGACAATGCTGATTGACTTGTGTCCATCCTTCAAAACAAAAGCCGCTTAATTACAGTTACGTCAAGAATAATAATTGACTTGCATCCTTATAACATTTGTACGCATTTGTTTACAAAGTCTATAGAGTTTCTACAGACTAATCATCGTAGGCTAGCAGATTTCTATGAATTTATGACCTTACACTTCTTATCATTTCTATATACTATCAATTAGTATATGAAACGTTCACAGAAAATGCCTATTGCCTATAGACACACCATAGGGAGGGAATACACATGAAAATATACTTTGTATCGACTTTTCTTCATAGAAATTCTATGGATTGCGATTAAACGAAAATAGAGACCCTACCAATTTTTCCTATGGACAGTCTACTGATTTTGTATAAATGACAACAAATTTATAAAGAGACAAAGCAGTTTATATAAATTCTATGGACTGTCAAAATCATTTTGAGTTGGCAGCTTCCCGACATGGTAAGAGTGGCTCTACAGAAGCGCAGTTTACCAATAGCCAACCTCAAGTTCCCGCACGTGACATCAGTGCCAATTGCTCGCCTAGCGGAAAAATTCCAAAGTCACCGGTCGCTTTCATTCCCGTCGTAGCAACCACACGCCCGTTTACGTTGGAGTCCGTCTTACCGGTGTTTGTGTTTACACTTTGGCAAGTGCGGTCTCGTCGTCCCATAAGCTTGGTAAACAGTATTTCTGTGTCGCTCAGTGCCCCAACAGCTTCGCAAACACGGAAAAGTGAGCATTTCACGGAGCCCGTGCAATGGCTTATTTCAGAGTTCACCAATGAAACATGCACCGCGCTGTACACAGAGTCAAATCACGCATTTTTCTGTCCGCATGTCTTCACTTCCGCCTGCCTTGTAATAAACCCAGTGGCCCTTACGGAAATAGCGACAAAGTTCAGTAAGCTACGTACATGCGGGCGCGTTTACTCAATGCTCTCGCCTTTCGGGAGGAACCGCGGTGCGGGACCGGCTGATGAGAAACATTGTCGTGGTTAAATGGACAGTGAGGAAATGCAGTAAATGGAATAGCTTGTATCAACAACTTAAAGGGCAAATATCATGGGAAGATATGGGAATTCGACTAGTGGTCTGTGAACCTGTGAGGCGACCGCTTGACAAAACGACTACTGTAGTAGTTTACACAATTGGCAATTGCGCACTGTTCGTCATAAAGCACTTAGTTTAACCCTTACAAGCCTTTGCGAGCCATTGCACTAGACATTTCTCGTATTCCTCGCCAAAACGAAGATCATTTATCAATTTTTTTTAAATATGCCGTTCGCCTACTAAGTTACGAGAGAGAGCACGCGCAGCACGAGTGTCGCGAACAATGAGAGAACAGACAACACACAGTGGCGCGTTGACGTGATAACAGAGACACTTTCACAGCGAAGCTGTTATTGGCTAGGTTCCAGGAGATCGTGTCCGGCAACGCAAGTAGATAGATATGCCGGAAGTGGATCAACAATTTTTGGCTCTATGTGCGTGGCGATTTCCCGCTAACTGTGCCTTGGGTGTCAAAACGGATGATGGATGGCCCCTCGCCACCGCCGATGCCTTTTTCACAAGTGTCGCGATGCTCAGCGGCGGCACGTCCCACCAATCGCTGTGCCCCTTTGTCTCGTGACGTAGAGATCACGCCATCGCTGTAATCAGCAGTTGCCCTTTGGACTCGCTATGGGACGGACGCTCATTTATTCACGTCTTCCAGGATCCTGACGTCAGGTTTCTGACGATGCCGTGCAGTGTGCCGCGGCTATGAACACTGTGGCTCATACGCTAGTCTGTGACGACGGGGCGGACTTGGCGCCGCAAACGCACCACTTGGCCATTGCGCTGGGCGAAAAGAAGACGTCTGTCTCCTTGCTCTTTGATGAACATGCCGAATACGCTCAATAACGTCAATAAAGATATATATATATATATATATATATATATATATATATATATATATATATATATATTCACTATAGCTATATTCACTATAGCAGACCCACCATAGTCACAGCTTCTCTGGATTCCATCTTCACAGTAGTGGAAGGGCCCTGAATTTTTTAACATTGGGGGAGCTTCTCAGACGGCGCAGCAGCGCAGCCTAGCCGAGGTTCTGAGGTGCATACCTGCTTAGCTTAATTTTATTTCTAGTGTCTCTTTAAAATTCTTTGTGGGGCACGCGAAAGTAATTTGGTGAAATCGGGCACCTGGCGTCTGGATAGCGGCAGCGCTCGCGATGTTCGTTAAACATGCCTGTCCCTTCATACCAGTATCACGTGTCACCCGCGAAGCGACGTGCCTAAAAGAAACGCCATGTGGCGAAGCTTCTTCGAAACAGGCTCAGACCAATAGCCGAGAGCGTTGATGCACAGCCCTGCATGTTATATTGGTCTGCGGATAAACGTATATTAGCGAAATAAATAAAATGCAATGAAATGTTTTAAAGCGAAGCTTTATATGGGTAGGCGAAGCGAAAGAGCGTCTGTCCGTCGCCTGTCCACAGATAATATCATCATCAGCATTGGCTCGAGCGTCGTCTTCTTCAACAGCTGGCTGCGTTGCCGCTCATCATTCTGGCGTAGAATTTCACTTCGCTTATGCCGCGTTTACGGGGGTATATGCCATTCATTCTCTTACGTGGCGGACAGGTTTAATTTTGAGGCAATTTAATTTCGAAGAATCGCAAGCGGCAATGGTGGGCGAATGCTACTAACCAAGCCGCCGAGATAACTCGAGGCATCGAACGCAAGCGATAACGGCCGACTGCGGGCATACCGTCAGGGACTTCGTTCTCGTACGTCGCAGCCGAACGTGTGCGTAAGTTCATAATTAAGAAATACTTTAATGAACTGTCGAGATTCACCCAGTGATAAACTGGAACCACATGTTTCAGCTTCGCTGGGTAATCATCTGTACGGAGATTTTTTTTTTTTAGTTATCCTCTTGGTCAATCTACTTGACCACCCAAATTATGACCACCAGGAAATGCAGAAAACACCCGTGTACTTATATTAAAGTGCACATTAAGAACCCCAGGTGGTTCAAGCTAATCTGGAGTCCACCACTACGGCGTGCCTCATGATCAGATGGTGGTTTTGCCACGTGTAAAACCCCATAATTTCTTAATTATGACTACCAGAGAGCATAAATCACCTGTGCAAGCAACATCTGCATATCTAGCATAACCTCACCGTAAAACGTTACTGATAGTTTAACTTTAGACAGCAGAAAATGTGTAGATAACAAATAAGACAACACGTGTTCGTTCGAGTGTCTTCAGCAAATTATAAGATACAGTTCAAGACGCGTACACAAGCAGCGGCCCGTTCATTTTGCTCACGGCTATCTTTTCCCGCTGTGCGCGGTTGCAAGACGTAAGATTTAGAGCTGTCAGCGACAAATAAGTTTATCAAGCGGGAGCACGATAACGCCCTTCTGGTGGCATCTATCAATGCGTCATCCCGTGCTTCTGGTACTAGCGGTCCAAGGCGATCGGGCGTTTCTGGTCTCGTTTCCAGCCGCTTTGAAACGGTCCTTCCTAAATATTTGCGCGATAAAAACAGGCGATTACGAGCGTAAGCTACAAAGCACACTTCTGGCGCCAGATAAACTGCAGCAGCTTTATCCGCCAATATCATCGTGATGCAACACCGCATATATAATGGTTAATCTAGATGGTTAATCAATGCGCAGAGTCGCGTCCTGGAGCGTCATATGTGGTTTTTAATTATTCTTGTGCTGAGCGGATGGTTCCGTTGGCTAAATCTGCCTTTTAGCTAAAATAAATCAGCAGAACATTGCCCCGTGGCATTACCTTTAGTCAATTTAGATTTATTACAGTTGTGACTTCTGGTGAATATGGAATATGTCAGACAGGGTTGAGATCAACACTACCCGAGAACAGCAACAAAGCAAATTACAGATGCATGCAGAAGTAATCGGACTTTTCTCGTCTACTATTGCCATTACCACACCGAAAGCGGTGCTAATAAGTTTACAACAGCTTTCCATAGTAGGTGAAGCATCCATCTTTTCTGCACGCATCGACAGGCACGTTGATAGGTTCGGAGAAGTGTTCCCTAATTAGCGTCACCGTAAAAGACATCCTGCCCACCATACCACAGTCGCCACCTACCTAATATAATAAATTTCGCACTAATTTGCAATCTTGACTGTTTGAACAATCACAGCAGTCATCATTTACGGTGGATCGGATGGTTCGGACGCCTTGCACATATGTGCGTGTAAACAATTCACTCTATCGTATGGCAGTCAACCAATTACCAACGTACAGGTTCCTAGTCCGAGCTTGACGAGGTGTCGTCGGAAATATCGGATGGTTTTGACGCACATGTAACTAGTAAAATGCGATAGATCATTTCAAGATCTACCGCGTTCCTGGTGATTCCAACGGCGCCGCGCCATCTCGGGCCGTAAGTACATAATATCGCGGTACAAAAGTACTTTCCGTTACTATATTCACAAGAATAGTCAACGTAACTAACCTGGATAGTCGGGAAAGTCATGAACATTGCGCGAAGACTGCGGCGTCGCGCTCCGATAACCTGCTGCACGGCGGCCATGGAAGAGACTGAGTTATCAGATCACGTGAATGATGGCGTCATCGACTGATGTTGCCAGACGACAGGTTAAATTCAAGCTGAAACTCAACTCGAATTCAACGGGCTGGATTTCAAGGCCAGGGAGCGGGAACACTGCGTCGCGTGGTCCAGCAAGGAAACGAGGTGGCTTGAAGCCAGCACGAAGGCTGTATTGATTGCGCAAGTCTCCCTACCATTCAGATTGATTCTTTGTTTTTTGGTATTTATTTATACTCAATATACAATCAAATGTTGCTAAAAGGGTGGCCACGAATGTTGCCTACATTTACGATATCATCAAATAAATGAAATAAAATCATTTTACTGCTTTCAAGTTGTGAAGTTTCGCAGAACTCGATTGCTTAAGCCTCGGTCAGTATATTCTGTTGACCTCGTATCCCATCTTTGTTTCTCGCTGCCTGTCACGGAAAGAGGCCGACAGCGGCAATAACTAGGCGTTCGAAGCAAATGACGAAGTACAAAATAAATGAAATTACTAGAGTGAGTGGCAGCTGCAAGCACGGTGTTTCACTCAACCAGGGATTGGTGGTTTGCAGATGGATTTGCGTAAACTTCGCCCTTGTGCCTTCAAACGGCTTGGTGACTTTGCAAATTCATCACTTTCAACAAATCACTGTGTTGTTTCAGTCAAGAATTTGCATCCAGCGTTTAGAAGTGTAGAATTGCTTCGTAATTGAGGCAGAGAAAGCATATCCGACATTTAGTATCTACACATTCTACGCTTCTGAAGACCCCGAAATCTTCCTGCTTCAGAACGTTCTAACGAATTTAAAGGAAGCAGCATTTAGTTTCAAGATTGATTCGAAGTAGCAAGACCATGCTTCATCTACGAACCAGGTCCAAAAACTACGTCGCAAACGGTAGTACCTTGTGCCAGTCCACGAGGATTTGCAACGAGTGTCATATGTTTCCGTACACTGTCAAATATTTCCAGAAGGCGCTATAACAGGTGATGAGAGGTCTCCGTTGAAAAAAATATGGCGCCCGTAATTATGCTAGTAAAGGGAAAACCAAAAATATTGTCCTACTGGACATATGAATGTGTGTCATCTTTAGGGCGAAGCAATCTTTGCGTCATTATTGGCACTTTGCAGCAGGTAGGTGGATAACAAGGTGGTAGGCTCCTGTTACGCCTCGCTTGCCTCGCTTCAATAAAATATTGCATGACCTATGGTAGAATTAAACCTCTGTCGTCGAGCACAGCAGCTCGCTGCTCGAACCATTAGGCCACGATCTTTTTTTCTTCTTCTTCTTTATAACCATTAGACCACGTTTTTTTTTTAAATATATTGGGCCCCAATCGCTCGCACAATTTTCTCGTTTCAAAGCCAACGATCTTCGGTTGGGCTTGGTGCCTATATTCGTATGTATGGCACAACCCGTTACGGGGGATCGCCCATGAATCGGGCGGCAGTTGGTATAAAAGGGAAGGATGCTTACGGACCTGAACCCGATATTTAAGGACCTGGTTTTTTAAGGTGCAATGAAAACATCACCCTCGATAGTGTTTACACCTGCAGCGGTTACTTCAAAAAGCGCGAGGATATTTTGTAAGCAGAATTTTTCGATCTCAACAGCCAAGAGTCCCTCCTCCAGCAACACTGAGAAGTGAGAGCGAAGCCGATAGCCCGCCTTGTAAATTCTGAAAGCCGCCCATCATTCCGCTTTCACGGGAGCGTGTGGAACTTCAGTTAACCACCTGCATTTCGTCCTTTTCAACCACTTTTGAAAATAAAAAGCTGGTACAATAAGTTTGCATTGTCGTACAGACCTTTCTTATAGTTGTACCAAGTTTTCCCCCAATTACACGCCTACGCCATGGCTTCTATTCCTACGATGACGCCTACGCCGTAGTCTCTATTTTGTCGATGACCTGGCGCAGGGTCTCGCTGGAGTCCACTCTTGCGTGGCGTTCTTGAAGAGACGTGTCGAAGCTAAGGAGGTGTTGTTGCGGTAACATTGGCGACCTCCCGTAGAGCAGCTGAAACGGCGTGGCGCGAGTGACTTCCTGTTGTGACGTTTTTAGAGCGAAAACCGCAGCAGCGACGTAGTCATCCCAGTCGTCGTGTGTGGGACAAACGTAGGAAGAAATGGTGTCGTTTATGGTGCGAGTGGTGCGCTTGATCTGTCCAGCTGTTTGTGAATGTTCAGTGGACGCTGCAGCGTGTCGTGTTCCATGTTTAGACAAGAAAGCTTTGAAGGCACGCGACATATATGCTGTGACACTGTCGGAAATCAGTGCCTTCGGCTTACCATGCCGGAATACGAGGCACTCGTTAATAAAGTTCACGACATCAGCTTCTGCATAATCGGGGACGGCTCGAACTTCTGCCCACTTAGGTAGTCCGTGGCTACAATGAGAAATTTGTTTCCATGCTTGCTGCGAGTAAACGGGCCCATGCGGTCTATGCCCGAGATATCGAACGGTTAGTTAGGAGGGGCGATTTGTTGTAAGGGCCCAGGTTGTGGGTTTGTGACAAGCTTACGAGCTTCACAAATGGTGCAGGATGACACCGACACGTAAACAACGGCGCGCATGCCAGACCAACAAAACCTTTTCTTAACGCAGAGGGCGCGTCGGGACACATGAAAAGTACGGATGGTCTGTAAAGTACGGATTTGGGACTGTAAAAGCCGATGAAATTCCCTCGAGGCGGCGAATAATTGTACTGGTATCACCAAAGAGGCGGCGGACGATGTCGCAGATTTCGTTACCCGTCGATTGTGCAGCTCGGAAATTGAGTACTGCAAATGCTGGCGCAGAGTTCCACACCTCGGGTTGGCGATTTTAGCGTGGAAAGCCTAACGCAAAACTAAAGTAGCGTTTTTTTTTTTTTTACATGCTGGGGAGTAAAGCCTAAGTTCTTGGATAGCTCAGCAATAAAATTAATAAAATTAGTGTCTACATTGCCTTTCTCTTTACCTCAAATGGCATGTAATTCTTGGTAAGAATGCACTCACTACTGATAAAATTAAAGGGGATCAAGTTGTTATAATTTTCCTTGGTGTGAAAAGGTGACTAGGCCTTCTTAGATTAAGAAAGCATTCCAGCACCAAGTGGCTCAAATCGAGAAATTCTTTCATATTCGCCGGAAACTTCGCGCCCGACAGTTTCCGCGCGGAGTTCAACAAAATGAAACGAGCAGTCGAATGAAGGAAACCAGTCATGACAAAATAACACAGTTTAAACCGATGATGCACTCTGTAGTGTTCGCTGTGAATATTGCCTAATGTCGCAGGTTTTATAGCCACGAAAATAAATCACGCAGCTGTAATCTAGATCGAGCGAGACGACATCAAAGAAGCCATGGAATCAAGAGCTTCATGCTACGGCGAGAAAGCCTGCAGATAGCAGAGAATATACAGTTCTAGCAGAGCGCCGCTTACGCTTCGCTCCGCTCAGATTTCACACTCTGAGATACTGCAGGGAGCTGCGTAGATTTCGCATTTGATAAGCGCGTCTTGCCGAGACGCGAGCGACGCGCTATCAACTCGTCTGCAAAACGACGACGAGGCCAAGTAGATACGCTATCACGCTCCGCTCAGTCGGCTTTGTCGCGGAGCGAGGGATGCGGTCTTCGTTCCGCTGCCGGTATGAGCGTTGTGCGCATGCGCACTAGCGTTTCCGCTAAGCGGTTGTGTGGCATTTGCTAGCATATGCCGGTCTGAGCGGAGCGGACAACAGGCGCTCAGCTAAAAAACTGTTCTGTTCAATAAACCCACAACGTGTGATGAGGTAAGATTACAGCGGTTGGACAAGCTGGCTGAATCTGGTCGGCCCAATCTGTAATCTGTGCCCAATCTGTACCCCTGCTCACGTCAGCGTGTAGTTATCGCTGATCTTTTTGTCTGCAATGTTTGTCGCCCACTAGGAGAGATTAACAAAGTGTTTTATCCACGCGAGGATACTTTCACACTCACTACGTAGAGATGAAAGAAAAACGAGAAAAAAAAAACTCGCTCACCATATTATAAATCAGTCTTATACCTTTGCGGCACTGTGCTACTAGTACTTCGGACGAGTTAACTAAACGCCAAGATATATTTTGCAGCTCTTGTATTTTGCCGATCTTGCTTGAACTTACGCGAGCCGCCCTGAAGGCACTGCTGCGTTACTTGAGAGACACCGGACTCAGTGACAAATTGTGACTCTGCACTGTGTTACCTAGGATGGAACGTTCACACTAAGCAACACGAGAACGCCTTCGCAGACTACGTGACAGTGCCCGCAGAAACAGTTCTGTTGTGTGTGCGTGTGTGATTTTCTTTTCTTTCTTTCTTTCCTTCCTTTTTTTTATTCTTTATTTTTACTTATTTTTCTCTCCCTCTCCTTTCGCATCCCTTTACCCCTCCCCCGGTACAGGGTAGCCAACTGGAGATAACCTCTGCTTAACCTCCCTGTCTTTCCTTTACCTTTTACTCTCTCTCTCTCTCTCTCTCTTGAACTTGTTTGTCGCACCACCTCGGAGTGGCGATATCTTTGCGTGCATTTCGTGAAGCACGGCAGGCAATACCGTGAAGAAAGATACGTCATGTCTGAAATAATCTACATCCTCAAACGGTGCTAACAGTTGTGACATCCTGCTGTTGTCGCGGTAAATAAGTACAGAACGGGAAGGATCGCTGAAGTGCCCCGATATGATAACAAAGTTAGCCGGCAGGATGAAACTTTATTGTGCAAGGTGTTATGCAAGAACGAAGCATAGAATACAGTCGTGCAGGTGGTGAAAACTTCATCGTACAAACACACACACAAGAAGCACGAACACTATCAGCGTACTGTCGCCACTGACACGTGCTGCGTATGCGTCCACTTCTCAGACCAGCCAAAAACGACTTGACAAGACGTCATTTGATATTGTTGCGAAGTCCGAGCGTCCGAGCGGCCACGAATGAGTCATGTGTGGTGTCGTGCCAAGCTGCCAGGAGAAGGGGGTATCCAGAGAGTTGAGAACAAAACGTTTTATATACATATGTGCATAGTTTCAAACAAATATGGGCTCCATGATCATCGGAGCTTACTACATGCGATGTCATTGCATGTCCGAGCGCGCTTCACAACACTCAAGCCCCCCTTTTTAATCCAGAGAATTTCCCTCTTTCACTCGTTGAGGGAGTTCACTGAGGTTCTTTTAAGCCAATCACAGTCTTTGATCAGGTCGCCATATCCCGCACATGATGTGCCATCGTTTCCCGCCGGGCGCCGCCTCCAATCTTGCTTGGTCGCCCCCGAACACAGGCAGCGGTTGACACCTTGGGAACCGAACGTTGATGTGGCTTCCACGGGATTGCCAGACACTGGCCCTTTTCAAGAGTCGCCTCTCCGTAGCGGCCAGTTCGCGGAAGCCACCATTTCCAGAGAGGGCGGTGGCTGTCTCGAAATGGGCTCCAGGTTGGCGCGTCGCAGTCGGCGCCGGGCCTCGTCGTAGTTCGGGCGGCGCTGGTAATTCACGGAACCGCACCAAAGGGCGACGTTGCCGTTTAGCGACGCATGAGGCAGCCTGGAGACTAACTGCTCATCCATCAGTCGCAGGTGAGACTCCTCGGCCGCGAGGACCGACAAGCGTGAAGACCACTTGATAGCTTCCCGTCTGCTGATGAGGCCTCCTTTGTCCCTAAGGACCGCCAGACACAACAGCACCCCCGCCGCCAAACATTGCATCCGGAGGACGAGCTGCTCAACGTGGCTCGGCCGAATTGATGTGGCTGGTCAGCAGGCTCATCCATGGGTCTGGAGGCGAAGCAATCCGGAACACGGCTTTCTGTCCTGGAATTTCCCAGGTACACACAGCTCGCACGGACTCGATGTTCCTGGATATAAGACGAACTCGACAGGGCAACCATTGTCAAACCACGCCCAACGCTGCAAGTGCCCTCTGCACACCCCTGGAACTGCCAGACCTGACTCAAGCAAATCATACTTGATAACTAAAGTTCACGCTCCCAAATAAAACGGAACGAAGTGCGTATCTAATGGCGACAAGTGCAAGATTAGACCTCGATTTCAGTTGCTGTTAAGACAAGAGCTTCTATAGAATACAAGAATTTCAATGTAGGCAGGTGAAGGAAACTACTGAAGAAGCTAACAGAAGCTCAAAGGCTCCGTTTCCGGATATTTTGTAAAAGCGACTTGGGTAAAGCCCCCTTCCCCCTGCGACGCATTCGAGGCAACTTACACCTTTCATAAACCACTGAGATGGTGCACAAAACAACGCATGGTGAGAATACGCATGGCGATAAAAGAAGATACAACTCTATTTTACTTGATCATTATCATTAAATACCTTTCTTCAGCGCCCACCGTGAGAGCGCCCATCGATAGCGGCGGGCGTTGACGCCGCTATCACTTGCAATGCAATGCAGCGTGGAAAGGCGCGCTCGTAAAGTTACTGTTACAATACGCCCCTCTCACATGTTGTGTTGTTTTGCATGTCGACGTTTGTCTGAATTAGGTGACGTGGGTACTTTTATTGTTTCTTAACCTATGCAGTCAAAAGTAGTGAGTTGCGACCGTGAGATACTTGTTTACTTTAGTTGTTTTCGTGCGACAGCGCTAGCCGACGGGCTTGGCGTCCGACGAAAGGACGAGCACTCGACGCAATCTACGCCCAAAGCGTTCATCGGCCTCCAAAGAAAGTATGTTCTGTGCAGCGATGCGATTTCGACACCCGTACAGCAGACCTTTTCCTGCATTGCGTTCCGCGCTGAAAGCTCGGAACGCCCATCTCGTCGAATGGCGGGGCATATGAATATACAGCTCTAATGGCCGGCCTCCGAAAACAAATTTCGCGCCTTTGAGAACAAAATGACGTCACTTCTGTTTTTAACGGATGTGACGTCATATTATTTTTTCTTCCGCCGGAAGTGTTCCCTCCTCACACAGATGGCGCTAAGCCCCATGAACCGCCGATAAGCCGCCATGTATTGAACGTATGGGCTTCTATGGAAGCTTTGCTACCAGGTGTATTTACCTTGTCCGATACAGGAAGAGCATCTTGCCGACAGTAATAACCTGATAAGAGCGAAAATCCGGAGAAAACGACCACCGGAAGAAAGTGGCAAAGAAAAAAAAAGCGCGCGTGATAATACTCGTAACTACCACCATGCTCGTACCTGCGAAAAAAAGCGACCGAGTTTGAAGTGTTCTTACGACATTGCAGGGTGGCCCCAGCTAACGTTAGCAAATGTGATAAAATTAATAAACGACACAATCTGCGATTATTGGACCAGACCTTTTCGTTCGCCAGTTCTCTTCGGCCACCGGGACAGCTTTTGCACTCATTACCAGTCTGATTAAACACTTACATTAAACAATATTTTAACGGCTGAATTAATGCCGGGACTTGTGATAGGAAAGCGCGTGCTTTCGGGGCCGCTGATGTCGCTGCGCGCGGCTGTGTCATCAAGCAGCACTTCTCGCATTTCACGAGCTATACTGTATACAAGTGTTTCAGCATGGAAAAAATGAATAATTACAGAGGAAATAAAGTACTTAGAGCGACTTAAAGGGACGTTATAGGACAAAATAACTTCCGCATAGGAAGTGCTACATCTAGTTGAAGCCTTAAAATTCTTGAAATAACCTTAATGAAGCAGCCAAGCAATTAGTAGACAAGAACGATCATGGTGACGGAACACCGCATTGCCACAGGAATTACGTCACAGAAATTTCGGGATGGTGGGGGGGTGGGAGGGGGGGGGGCACCTTTCGGTTTGCTCACCCACCCCTCTCCTCTCTCGGTTTCACCACTGCTCGTCAGTATTCAAGACAGCAGAGCTTCCACAGTTCTACTTCACGAGAAAAGAAATGTGCCTAATACGAGGCCTAGCGAAAGATAAGTCTTCCAAATTTCATGCTAAACTACGGCTGCTGTGAGATCTCTAACACTAACGAGGTGTTTCCCCTAAATTACCGGACCCTGTATACAGCCGCACTGCTGGTTACCAATGCAGTGTATTCAATACGCCCTGAAACACGATCCCCTGCTACTTCGAACAAAAAGAATTTCAGTGCCACTTACCGCACTTGCTGCCGTGTCGTCCGCAGCCACGTCATGCAGCATTCTGCCGCATTGAGCAGCGCACTGCGCATGCTCAGCCATTGCCTAGGCGATCGAGCCCAGTTGCCCTGCGTAACACAGGTCGAGACAGTTTTTTTTTTTTTTTCTTATGCGCGGTCTGCACTTATCGCTGTCATCTATCGCATATATTACAGCGAACAATTTATCGGATGGTTCGTGTTATAGGCACTGCTCAGATTGACTGAACAAAATCGCGGGGCTCAAATGTCCGATGCTTGGTGTAACTTGCAATCTTAGGTCGATTTTATGCGGGCTTTTTTTTTCGGACAAACAGCATGTTCATAATGCGTTATTTGTTACAAGCGCGTCGCCAGTAAAAGCATCCAATACTGGACTATCAAAGTAGGGGCGATAAAAAAATATATAGCCAGTACTCTTCACGCTTAATTGTATCGCGAACAAGGTGCGATGCCGTGTTTCAATGATCCTGCAACTCGAGCAGACAGTACTCCGGCTGCATACTGCTTCCGCATGCATTAAATATGCCTTGACGAACTAAAGACTGCGTGTTTTATTTAATGAGACAAAGAGATTGCATGCAAGTTATACAACGCAGTGGTTATGCAAATGGAGAAATGCTGACACGATGACCCGTGACGCACGAAATTATGTGCGTACACGTCCCAGCTCTCGTGTTGCAGATGAACACCTTTCCCTCAGCGGTCGCATTCTTCTAGCATTTCACTCACTGCACAATCGTACTTCACGCCGTACGAGAGTGTCTGTGCGAAACGGCCATTTTCCTCGGCCACGGCCACCGTCATTAAAGTCCCTGTATAAGAAAAGTACCGCCATCCTTTGATCAACGCCGCTTCGCTCTCTCTCTTGTATCTCCGATTGGACGATGAGAGCGCGCGCTTTGACTTCTTATATTTTGTTGTTTTCTGCCTCGGAGCCATGTTGAAAGTCCCTCTGCGCAGCCGCAGTCTCCGGCGGCGGCGCGCGCCCGGCCTGAAAACTTCAAACGTGGACTTTCTAGGGCCGCCAATGTCGACTTGCTTTTGCAAGCAAAAAATAAAGAAAAAAAAAACCAAGTGCTTTAGGTGAGGAGACGGCGGAGGAAAGAGTAGATGGCGGTACTTTTACTATATAGGGACTTTAACCGTCATGCGCTTCAACTTCCCAGCCAGCGCAGCGAAGGGTCATTTGCAGGGGCGTAGCCACGGGGGGGGGCTTCAGCTCCTCCCCCCCCCCCCCCCCGAAATTTCTTTGTGCCGGCATGCACCGCTGACCAAAACTACCACCAACGCCGGAAATCATTATGGATTCTGTCTACAATGTCTTTTTCACGCTCGAACAGACATTTCGGCACGAACATTGCGAACTCGGGCTGGATTTCGTGGCAACACCCTTGCACCTGGAGTCACGTAACGCAAGGAGCCCCATTCGAGCACAAACTTTCAAGGGCTTTTCGATAGCGAGCGGACGCGTTGCGGCATCTCGCAGCGGCCGCGGAATCTACGGAGCCCAAGGATTTCAATTACGAAACTTTATGGGTATAAAGTTCTCATAAACTTTTGACGCGAAAGGTGCACTGACATTTCCAAAGGCGTGCTTTAAAAGATTTTCAATTCTGGAACTTTATGGGGTTGATGCTCTTATAAACTTGGGCCAACATGCGTGCACTGGAGCCCTCGTGTCCAAGCCGTTCCAGAAATGGAAGCACGCGCTCGCAATCTTCCACACACACGAAAATACTAAATATCACCGTGACTGTAAGCTAGCAGCTGATAATTTTCTCCAAACATATTCAGGAAGCGTGCCCAGTGTGATCGATCAGCTGGACCATGGCAGGCAAAGTAAAATATGAGAAAACAGAAGAAAGTAAACGGCCTATTATTGAGGAATTTTTTATTGCGGGCGACAAGGTCTGGCTCTCCGTGGCCACAGGGACAGTGGCCCTATGGATTTAAGCATAGCCCCCGCAGAAAATACAGGTATTTTCAGAGCGCTTCTTCACCTGCGAGCTAATTGTGGAGATACATATCTGAAGAACCATTTGGAAAGCTGCCCCAGTAATGCCTCGTATTTAAGCCCAGATACACACAACCAAATTATAGAAATTTGCTGTGAAATTATCAAAGGAAGCCTAGCTGCAAAAGCAGGCTGCTTCTCCATACTTCCTGACGAAACGACAGACATCGCTGGAATCGAACAGCCTACTGTCTGTGCAAGGTATCTAACAAGGATGCCAACGACATCGATGGAGTGTTTTAGGTTTTAGCACCGGAATAGATGCTCTCTCATTGCGACTGCAGGTTCTACGTAAATGTGTACAAACTGCTGCAGATTCTAGTCACCCTTCCAGTGACCACTGCCAGCGCAGAGAGAATATTTTTTAACAAGAGTTTACTAAAAAACCACAATGTCTGTGGAACGCATGGTTAGGCTGGCGCTTCTATACACCCACAGAGACGTCGGCATCAACGTGTCCGAAGTGATTGACCGCTTCGCTCAACTTCCCCGCCGAGAGAAGTTTGTCCTTTAGATAGCGAAGCAGCAAAAATCAATGCAAGTAAATAGCTCTGTTCCTTCAGGTCCATAAGCTCGTAATTATGAGAACGTATGATTGTTCGTTAGCTTTTAAAAGCGCACAAATTTTAGCCGTTTATTCTAGCAGTTAGCATCATGATCAAAATTATCATGCGAATACGAAAATTACGAGGACATCAATAACCAATTTTGACCGACCTTGCTCATTGAAAGCCCGGCCCACGCGGCATTTGCCAAGAACACACTCGGATAATGGTTAGTTCAACTTGCCGCACCATCTGTGGCTTTCGTTTGGCCTTTTCTTTCCTTTTTAGCTACCTGCTTTTATTTCTTTTTTGAAACGAAGCAATACCCTCCTTTAATTTTGGGTGCAGAATAATTGTTGCCGCTGTGCAGGCAGTTAAATTACACATTTTCGTACTGATTTCTGCATTATTCCTCTATTATTCTACCCATATGGCGCTGTCGCGACCGCCGCATGGCCCGAGTACTGCATATCACGATTTCTGCGATCATAGTTTTGTTCTCGCTTAGATCATCTGTCTTTCTGTGCGCAAAGTTTACTATCTGTGACTGCGCAACGTGTTTTTTTTTATTGTTTGACGCATTATATACAATGACGTTCGCTTAAATATGTAGATTTATTGGAAATTTAGACGTATTTTTAAATATCTTGTTGCGAGGTTTTGTGTACACAAGCAGTGAACTTTTTTTTTTTCCAGCGACTCTTCTTTTTTTTTTGCCCTTTAGCGAGTTGTATCTTCACATGTGTATATTCCATTCTATCTTCGCAATTCTAATGTATATTTTGCAGAACTCCTGCTTTTTATATGTACTCACTGTTGCGAGTATAATCTCGGTGTAATTACAATACACGACCGGTAACAGCTGCTCCAGCGCAAACTATTGCAACGAGGGACAGCATCATTGAGGTTTTTTCCTGGCCGTTGCATATGTGCAAAAATGCATACAAGGTTCTTGAATGACAAGATTCATCAAAATATTTGTCCTCAACTTATTCATTTCATGGCCTTTACGTTTTTCATATCAGCTGCATGCACTGCTTTGCTGGTTTCGAACTGATATAGTTCTAAAGATCGTGTGATATTTTCTTTACTTAATAAATATACAAAATTAAAAACGCGGCAGAATTGATATCAGTTATCACATCCCCCCCCCCCCCCCCCCGAACAAAATTTCTGGCTACGTCACTGGTCATTTGTACATTACTGCCAGCACGTTCCAGGTCGTACGAACCACTACCAGCAGTGAAACTTGTTGGTAATAGAGGGGCAGCCAACACGTGGGAAGTAAAAGAAAATATATTCAGATTTCATGCACACGTTCGAATCTATGGGAAGATAAAATTTCGCGAAGCTTTTACTTATAAATGCTATAAAACTAAATGCAACGCGCATTATTACCTTTAATGCTATTCTATGCAACGTTTCATCTCGTGCAACGTTTATTCGCCGTGGAGGTCCCAGCTTTAATATCGTGCAAGCAACCGTTGACAAACTGGACCGAAATGCCAACAGCAGTTCATTGTATTCCACACTGCGAGACGTATAGTATAGCCGGTATAGCAGCCACGGTCCGCAAAGTCTGGGAGGTTTCGCAAAGTAAGCTTCGCTTTAAAGCTTAGGAGGCAGCATGACGTGAGGCAGTGAGCATTCGCATAGCGACCTACATGTGACGTCGCTCTCTCCCGGTTTTCGCTCCCCAAATGCACACTTCGCGCATTGAACCCACGTCCCTATTATACACCGTTTCATTCATTCATGAAGGGAAAAAAAATTAAGCAGCGGCCTGCCACCTCCGCGCGCTAAGAGAGAAGTGTAGAGGAAGTCACATGATATTTTTTGCTGTAGCGGCCATGTTGTCCGGGCACAATGGCGGTTTTGCTATCGTGATGTGTGCAGATGCGTGTGCTGCCCTGTAGGTCTCGTACCGTGGGTGCAGGATTGCGCTAATGATTTCGTGTTTTGTTCCGCTGCGTTATGTAGACTGTGCTCTCCCGGCTGTTGGAACCAGGTAGGGCTGGAAGAAGTAAAAAGCGCGAAACGATCGCGCTTGCAACACCGTACACCACGTACCACGCCACGGACGATCTATTTGCCGCCTGTGACATGCTAACATCTCATCACAGACTAAAACCGCTGTGCTTCAGAATATTGTCACGAAGATAATTAATCGGGGCTCGCCGAAAGAGAACAGCCTTCTTTTAATGATGGCCGACACTCAAGAGAACGCGCGCACACTTGCGCCATTCGTCTTCTTCTCTCTGGCGATCTTGTGCCTGTAGTGGGCAGCTGATTTCTGACGATCGGTGCCTGTAGTGGGCAGCTTACTTCGCGTCATTACTCCCCACGTGAAAAGCGACCGTCCCGGTCGCCGGTCGGAGAGGGCTAAAGGGCTGACAGAGGGCGTGGGAGAGAGTGGATCAGAGGGGCACTTCTTCGCGGGCGTAGTACGGCTTCATCCGTACTACGTGGACAATCTCGGCTCGTGCCCGCCGTCGGCTAGAGCTCATATTAGTGCTCTGAGGGACGACCTCGCAGTTCACGTCGCTGAGTCGCCTGACGATCTTGTACGGGCCAAAGTATCTGCGCAGTAATTTTTCCGACAGCCCCTGTTGACGGACGGGTGTCCACACCCAAACGTAGTCGCCGGGTTCGTACTGAATGTTCCTTCGACCACTGTTGTAACGGCGGGCGTCGATACTTTGCTGGTTGCGGATGCGGTTGCGAGCAAGCTGTCGAGCTTCTTCGGCTTTCTGGACGATGTCATCAGCATTGTCACTTCTTGTTGTTCCGTTGTCTACCGGGAGCATGGCGTCTAAAAGTGTTGTTACACAGCGCCCATAAACCAGTTCAAATGGTGTGAATCGGGTGGTTTCCTGCACAGCCGTACGGTATGCGAATGTCACGTATGGTAGAATTTGGTCCCAGGACTTGTGCTCTACGTCAACGTACATCATCATATCGGCCATAGTTCTGTTGAGGCGCTCGGTTAGTCCATTAGTTTGTGGGTGATAGGCCGTGGTTTTCCGATGATTGGTGTGGGTCAGCGTGACGATCTCCTGCATTAAGTCAGCAGTAAACGCAGTTCCTCGATCGGTTATTAAGACGGAAGGGGCCCCGTGACTGTAGCATGATTTCATGGACAGAAAACATCGCGACTTCTGTAGCGGTTCCGCAGGGCACAGCTTTGGTTTGTGCGTACCGCGTTAGGTAGTCCGTTGCGACGACTACCCATTTGTTTCCTGCGGATGACGTAGGGAACGCACCGAGAAGATCCATGCCCACCTGTTGAAACGGTGCTGGAGGAGGGTCTAGGGGTTGCAGATTACCAGCAGCTTTCAAAGGTGGAAACTTGCGCCGTTGGCAATCACGGCAGCTTCTCACGTAGCGCTGAACGGACGAGAACAGTTGTGGCCAGTAATACTTCTGGCGTATGCGCGCTAACGTCCTGGCGAAGCCTAAGTCTCCGGCACACGGGTCGTCATGACACGCCTGCAGCACTTCTTCGCGCAGTGAAGCTGGGACGACAAGAAGGAACTTTTCTTGGCTGTTTTCGAAGTTTTTTTTTCTTTTTTTTTTTTGTAGAACACGTCGTTCCGGAGGCAATAAGAAGTCAGACCTCGTGACATCGGTTGTGGAACAACAACATCGGATCCCTGAAGGTATCTGGTGAGGGGAAGCAATGTAATGTCTGCACGTTGGAGGTCAGCCATCTCGACAGTGTCTACTACACCAGAACGATGACGGCTTTTGATCTCGGTGAACTGTGGTGGTGTAAACAAGCGGATTTACAGGGTGCGAGAAAGAAACGATGATATTCCTAAATAAATGCACCACTGTTTTGATGATCCAAATATAATCCTACTATTAGGGAGGGAGCAGTCTACTTGACTGGAGCAGAATTCTTCTATTTGGGGTACAAACGCGAGCAGTATCCGCTTGTTTACACCACCACAGTCCACCGAGATCGAAAGCCGTCATGCAACACCACCACTACTGCAAGGATTTCCGCCACTAGAACAAACGCTACAATAATAAAGCGCGGCCCGCGTGGGCCAGACAGCGCCAGACATTCAACGCGCCCTAAACGATTCGCTCCCTATGCAGGTAGGAGCTGCGCTCGGCAAGGTCGCTGCGCCCGGTCCCGGAGATAAAGAGAGCCACGCTCAGCAGAGACCAGTGCCTCAAAAGTCCCTAAGCGATTATGTCCCTAGGCACCTAGGAGCTCCACGATTGCCATGACAACACCTGTTAAGCGGAAGTATCCGCTGTACATACTAGCAATTGTAAAGTCGCGTCCCGGGTTGGAAAAGAGGAAGAGGACGACGCTGAGGGCATCAACCAGCCAGCCGCTCTTGCGCTCACCTTCGCGACCTAAAATAAGCGGTCCCCTTTAAGCTAACACCATGGAAGGCAACCCAACCAGAAATATGCAGCACACTCCGCAAAGAGGAAGAAAATGCTTTTAATGCGCGTTCAATTTTATTATGACGACTGCCTACATACTTGTTAACAAGCGCTACAGGCTCAAGAAAAACAGCCTCAATTTGATCAGTTTCCTAAACGCCGTTGGTTTACATGGTCTAGAAGTGCAAACTTTTTCAAGTATGAAGGCAAGTGTCGCATTAAAATCCTTCGACTTCAGCAGAACACACGTGTGCTATTATGGCGCGCTAACGAGGCAATAACATCGGCTAGAAAAGGGTCTGTACGTCTTTGATGGCAAGGCAACCATTAGTTTTACCAATACCAACAGCGAAAGCGTTTTCCAGCTTGTCCAAACGAAATTATAATGCGCTGTTTCTTTCCACCACCGTATACATATACTCTTCTGATAACTGAAATAGAGCGATCACGCTTGCGAACACAATTTTCAGCTTATTAGCACAAAACAATTCAGTGCCACTTAGCGCACTTGCGGCCACGTCGTCCGCAGCCAGGCCCCGATAGCATTCTGTCACTCTCACGCGGCATTGCGCATGCGCGACCGTTTCCTGTCGACCGAGCAGCGTTAACGTGCCTAACATAGATATCGTCGCCATCTATTTTTCTTCCATTGCGGTCTTCCTTTCTGATATAGTTATCGTCTATCGTACGTGTGCAATTCATCGACAGGTTCGCGCTATCAGCATTTCGTAGCTCGTACGAAGATTCTCAGACACTGATGTCTGACGCTACATTCAAACTTGCAATCTTACGCGGAATATATGCCGTCTTCATTCGCGGCACTCTGCTTCAGTCAAGGTGTAGTGTTCAGCGATGCAAACGCGATACTCGGAGCTCGTGGCTGCCGGCCTTTGCGCTACCGGTGGTCACTGATTTCTCCGAGCGGATGCATTTCTGGGACTCATTGTGACTGCATGAGTGGGCAATATGCCGGATATACAGTACGTAATATAGTAACACAGAGCATAGTAATATTATATATATATATATATATATATATATATATATATATATATATATATATATATATATATATATATATATATATATATATATATATATATACACTCTTGACCTGGCATCTAATGAAGAAAGGGATTAGACAGCACTCTGATTCTCTAAGTGCTTAATATTTCCGCGTGTGAATTAAAGAAGTTTCAGTGAAAGCTACGTCTGTGGCGTTTCGTTGGCAAGTTTCGTTACTTTGCACGCCTTGACTGCCTTTTTATTTTTTATTTTTTTTTATTTTTTATTATTTTTTTTTTTTTTTTTGCTGTACAGCCAGCTGCCTCTTGACAGCCAAGGCAGGAGTGCTCGCTCGAACCAAGGTTAAGAGCGCGGCAATACGGTAGCTCATGAGCGCAGTCACGTGTTTTCTTTTTTTTTTATTTCGCGGGCTTTCTTTAAATCTAAGAAAAAAGCCCCACGCAGGAGGTACGCTGCCCCCCCCCCCCCCCCCCCCCCCCGCGCGCCAAAAAAAAAAGAATGTGTTGGTTGTTTCCGAACGCTCTCTACATAGTAAGAAAACGCACTTGTCCCTAAAGGGAATTTTTTTCATAATTCATTTTAGTTAATTTACTCATTCAGTGGAATATTAAAATAATTTGAGGAACGCCACATGACGGCAAACAAATTGACGTTAATTTCAACCAGCTGCGGTTTACCGCTTTTTTTTTTTTTTTTTTGAGGGGCGAAGCTCCTTATGGCGGCACCCGTTCCGTCCCCGTCGTAGTAGTAGTAGTAGTAGTGTGTAACCAGTCTGAGAAAAATGAGAAAAAAAATCCGAAGTTGTGTCCGTAGCGCGGAATCGAACCAGCAACCCCTCGCTCCCGAGCGCGCGGCGTTAGCCCACTACGCTACGAAGCGGACGTGGACAAACGCACCACGATGGCTATAAATACCCAACATTAACGAAAGGCCGCGTTTCTAGTGCGTTTCTAGCGCGTTTCTAACGCGTTTGTGCTAGCGCGTTATGGCCCGTGTAAGAAGCTGGTGTAAGACGCTGTGGCCTCTCCACCTTACCTTCAACGCGTTTCGAACGCGCTGCCCAAAGCGGTGGCAAGTCAAGTTCAAGTCGAGGAGCGTTTATGAATACGGGGGGTATACTCTCTCAGCAGTCATGTGATGGCGTCGGCAAACGCGGTGCACGCTCCGGCATGTGTAAATGGCTGCGTAAGACGCTGTGGCCGCTCCCCCTTACTAGAGAGTACTGCACGTTTCTAACGCGTTTGTGCTAGCGTCCCCTTAAGCGGGAGATCCGATGATTCCCTCCGGAGCTTCGCCCACTCATCATCATTCACCTCGTGGATCTGCTGTCATTTTTTTTTAATCTTTGGCTCAAGTCGCGGGCCCCAACGCTTTGGCCCCAACGCTTTGGCCCCAACGCTTAGGCCCCAACGCTTAGGCCCCAACGCGTAGCCTAGCAACCACCTCGCGGAGCGTCGCACGCTATCTCGGGAGAGAGAAAGAGAAAATGAAAGCGAGCGAGAGAGAGAAACAAATTGTACCAGCACCAACGAGGCAACGCGCAGAGGTGCTGCCGACGCCATCCGCGCTTCTCCGTTTCCCCGCATTAACGCCTAACGCTAGCAGTATCTAAAGCCCCTCAATATCCGTCGACTCGGCCGAGCTCCTACTGCGCAGCTGGTGGGAGCTCGGCCGGCGTCTCGTCTGCTGCGCGCCGCCCGTACAGTGTGCATAGCTTTCGCCCCACTTCCCTCCTACGTGTGCTCGGACTGCAAGTACATCAAATTATGAAACCTACCAGAAGAAGAAGTAGGAATGAACTTTATTGAAAGAGCCGGCAGTTTGGATTCGGGTGGCCTCAGGTGGCGGCTCGAAGTCCTTGGACTCGGGCGCCATCTTCTGCTTGCCGGACGACCCAGAGCTGGTCTTCTAGCTCCGAACATTTCAGATCAGAATTATAACACCTTTGTAACAGACACATTATACAGCTATAAAATACATCAAAATGGCAGTTAAAATAGTTTTTTTTTCTACCTTGGGTGTATATCCCTGAAACTTGCTTTCGTTTGTGCAAATTGGTATGCTATCATAGATTTCTGTTTGTCTTTCACGTGTTTTCTGAGCTTTTTCTTGTGAAATTTAATGACGATTGTCCGAGATATACCCTTTTGCATATGTTAGTGAGCCGTTGTTTTGTGTGTGTATTTTCACGTGTCGTCCAGCTGAGATATGTAAATACAAAGCTGTATTTACAGTTGTATGTTCACTCGTTTGGGAATACATATGTTTGTGTGTCACAAAGATGCTTGCAGTGATAGGTTATCGAAAATGTGTTTTCACTTATCGCTCGAAGTCCGCCTTTATGAAAGTTATGTAATTGTGTACTTTCTTTATAGGAGGGGGGACCTGTCCCGCTGTCTGTACAGCTTTTTCCCCCTGCCTCCCCCATCACGTTGATGGGAAATAAAGGTTGTTATTATCACGGACTCGAAAATTAATTTCACAAATTTTCCCATTCTGCAACGGCCGCGTTTCGAGCCAATAAGGGAGGCCGCAGCAGCCCTGTGAGCCAATCTGAACTGACGAGATGGCGAATAGAACAACAGATCAGTACCACTGGACCGTCCGTGTAATACTGCGGATATTTCGATAGCACAGGAGCCACCGCGCCGCAGATCATTTGCTGCTGTGAGCTACATGCCAAGAGAGAGACAAAACTTTACCGATTGTCCTTGCTGGGGTCAAAGGAGGCGGGGTGCCGGGAAATTAGCCCCACTGGAGCCCCCCTTCCTAAGGCGGCAGCCAGGCCTTGAATCTTGGCGGCGTCGTCGGCCAGCCGGACTGCCCAGAGTTGGTCGTCCAGGCATGCGCTGAGCAGCATGGCCTCCCACTGCTCGGGCGTGGTGATTTTAAATGTAGGGTTAGCGCTGTGTTTAATGGTGTGTGTCGCTGCGGGACATCCCCAGAAAATGTGGTTGAGATCAGCGCGCGCGCTTTCCATTTTAGTGTGTAAACAGCTGGGTAGAAGTGAGTACAGCGAGCGTGTGGGGAAGGCGCGTCTGTAGTTCTCGCCATGTTGTCGACTGGTGCTTACTGAGTCACGTGTCAGGAGGTGCGTACTTGCCTTACGGTAATGCATGTGGATTTCACCATACGTGGCCATTCTGGCTTTCGCGTGGCAAGGTGACGTGTAAATCGAGCGCTATAGCAGGCATGCGTAGCACCCGCCATAATTACGCATAGAATCGTCGGAAGCACGTGAATAGCGTAGACTCTGCTCTTCGAACAACCCTGTGGACTACAGGTAAGAGGAAACTTTACTTCGAGGCCAACTCGGGCTTCCATATTGAATCGATTCTAATGTAGCGTGCTGCATTTCAGAAAGCTGAACTCTGCCATCTGTAGGATTAAACATTATTTATGGCATTTTGATTTATAAGCATGCTGGAAACCGGGTAGTTACAAAAAAATGCAAGGTTTAGAAATACTTAACTCTGCAAACGATATCGTAGTTCTGCAAGCTGCAGCTGTTCAGAGCACCTGAAGCGGACTAATCTAATTTACAAGTTCACATGAACATGTCACAATAATTACTCAGATGTATCCATACCGCCAGTGTTTGACCTATAAAAACGATGCACGGTTTCCAGTTGCGGAAGCCGTGGCTACTTAGGAATACTTGCCGATTCCACCAATGCGTGAACATGAACGTCGGTGTTGCTAGACCATTTCTCAGTGGTTATAGGTATAATGCCGAGCGGTGCACAACACTTCAGCTTTGTTCGCTTTAGGTGTCATAACAGGTGCAATTAACGGATTTAATATCCTATATTGCCAAGTGAGAGATTTAAATTTTGTAACGGCGGTTTAACGTAGCGCGCGAAATGTAGGGGAAAATGAGCGCTATGAGCCACGACCAACTCGCCCAAGCTTCTACCTTAAAATTTGTGCTTGTTTTCTTGAAAAAGAGACAGCCTTAAGCAAGAAAGAATGAATGAATGAAGCGACAAAAGACAAACAAAGGTATACTCCATACTGTTATATATTTTATTCAGTGCAGTGGAAGCGGAGCTTCCTCTTAACGAGCACTCTTGGAAATTATACAACCTCAAATTTCAATCAGTTGGCGGCATAGGTCCGCAACCATACTCACGAGTGTAGCGGCAGTCACCGCAACCTGAAGATTTCCAGTACAGGTGAATCACCGAGCCTGCAAGCGAGTCAGCCGAGCATTGTCTTCGAGATTGGGGAGCCCCTTCTCACACCTCGCACAACCCCCACCCTTTTTTCCGAGGTCGGTTTGAGCGAGAGCTTAGCAAATTTTCTTTACGAGCGGATCTAACAACCAACTATGTATCTTGTATGAATAATGAACTGAAACTGAATAAACTGAAACTCAATCTCGGTGCTGTTTATTTTGATGACTTGCCAAGTAGCGGCAAGCAGTTAATGTATTTTAAGCCCAGCTACACGCGCAGGTGCGCAGCAAAAAACTAAATACGCTTCATATTCAAGTACAGGCCTAGGACACGGATGAGTTCGCCGGTTCACGCGTATTTCTGTTTCGGTAAGGCGTCCTGCCGAGCGGCAACCTGGTTCCAAGCAGAAGATGCGTGAAGCGACGTCTGGTTAGCGCGGCGAAACAATGAACAAAATGATGGCATCGCAGGAAACAAAGAAGAAAGCGGGGCTAATCAACAATACATCGATACAACATACAATGCTATACAATACTCGTACAATATCTAAACCTTACACATAGTACACGGTATATACAGTACTCCGTACAATAGCATACAGTAATCTGTACATGGCTAAGCGAACAGCCAACTGCGTCATAGTTCGCCGTCCACTTTGGCACCCACGTAGAGTGAACGTCCGCTGGCGTGGTCAAACTAGCCCGGCTATCAGGAGGTGGAGTTAATCGCCTTGGTGAAGTTGATCTGTTTTCGGGCGTAGCTCACGAATATCTGCTCCAGGGTGGTGTCGCTGACGTAGAACTCCTTGAATCGGTACTTCTTCTGTATGGCCGCCATCTTGGAGAACATCTCGCTCCAGGTGGTGTACGTCGAGGTGATCCGGTACTCTAGCACGCCCTGCGTGTGGGCGCAGCCAACAAGGTGACGTCACTGGACGGCCGGATCGTTCATCGGACATTTTGAGACGTTACAAGAAAGACGCGGGGAATTCGCGGAGATATAACGTTAGTACTACGTTGAAATTTACACACATCGCGGGTAGGGAATCTGAGTAATCATATGTGTGTGCTCGGAATGTGGAACTCAGAGTAGTCTTCTAGTACCGATAAGCTAGTCGTTAGCGCTAACGCGTGATACGATTCTGTCAACACGGTTTCCAGTTGCGGAAGCCGTGGCTACTTAGGAACACTTGCCGATTTTAACAATGCGTGAACATGAACGTCGGTGTTGCTAGACCAGTTCTCAGTGGCAGTGCAGATGCGGCTACTGCAATTAATAGCCACGGCCGCAGTAAGCATGGAAGGTTTCCATTCGTGACCGTAAAGGTTACAGACGGGTGCCAGGGCGAAGGGCGAGCATGCGAGGGTGAAGAGAAGGCAAGGATAGTGGCTTGATGAGGGCTGTATTGATGGTGGCTTGATGCCGGCTTGATGCCCTGTTTTGGAAGCGTGGTACAGTTATACGTTGTAGGAAGCGACAGTACGTAACGTCTTGCGTGTAGCAGGCAAGCGCGCTCAGCGCTGCCAGCGCTCCTCATCGCATTGACCAGCGTGGTGACCGCAAATGCTGACGGTCATAGATTGAAATCTGATCATGCGAGGCTTTGGGCGCCCGAGACTACTTTGGTTTAGTTTCGTTTAGTTTTGGTACCGTTCTCCGACTGTATCGCAGTCGGAGAACGGTACCAGACGAAGGTACCATTAGTTGTATTTATCCGTTTGCCCGTTGCTTACAGTGGTAAGCACCGAGCGCAATCCCATTGTTACTGGCAGACGTACCTGGCAGGAGTGTTCCAGCTGGCAGCCGTGAAATTGCCCCTTCATGTCGTTGGTGAGGTCCTCTTGGTAGTCGGAATCCTCGGCGCTATCCTGTCGCAGCCGGATGGTGATGGTGTAGCCCCGGCCAAACTTGCTCTTCAGCTCGTCCACCGTGCCGATGCACTCCAGCTGGCCCGCCAGTAGGATCGCGATGCGGTCGCACAGAACCTCGCATTGCTGCATGCTGCGCTGTCAAGTGCCTCGTTATAGAATACTCGGCGCAACTAGCACCGAGTCAGCTACGCTAGATACAAGCGTTTACAGAATTCATATTTCATTTTCCTGGAAAAAAAAAGTTGCGACAAAAGGCGTGAAAACAACCTGATATGGGTTACGGTCCCTTACGGCATGGCAGGGTGTGTAAGCAGCGTACCAAACGCGCAAAAAAAGTACAACGTTTAAAGGAGTGCTACCAACACATACTTCCACCGTTGTAGAATCTATATACCGCACGCTTCAGGCACATAGAAGAATGAAACTTAACAAGTTTCATCCTTCTATGGCCTGAAGCACTTGTAGAATGTTTTAACTTAATACTAAAGTTGGTCTCCAAATGCCGAGCCTGGCGTCATCGACATTATCGTGAGTGATGACGCAGTTAAATTTCTTGCGTGGTGTATCGTTAAGATTAGGTACTATTACGTAGCTCGTAATAGTAATAAGCAAGAGTTATGCCCATGTTTCTTCTGGCTGCGCTCCCGTGTGAAAGCGGCAGTGATCGCACCCTCTAATCGATCCTATGTCATGACGTCATTTGATACATCCACATCCTGTGTAACAAATCACAGAATGACTAATCCGGCCCGAATTAAACTAAAATAATTGTGCCCCGAAAGGAAGTGCGCACACCTTCATGTTTGACCATGACAACAATGCGCCTATAGAGAAACTGCTTTGCATCACATGCCACGAGCACCCTTGCTCTGGATTTGAGGTCGCAGTTTATTTTTAATAGTGCGGAGTCCGTTCGAGTACGGTCCCCATCCCCCCCTGCTTAGGTTGCTCGCAAAATACATCGCGCTTGCTCCGCTCTAGGTGCCTGCAGATTTCTAATGATGCACACCGCGCTCACACCCAGTTCCTTCTCAGTATAGCCTAGTGGGTATATATATATATATATATATATATATATATATATATATATATATATATATATATATATATATATATATATATATATATATATCAGTGAACAGTGAAGTAAAGAGTAACCGGAGCCAGCACAGAAATAGAAGCACGTAGGAAAAACATAACAAGACTTTACTATATATATATATATATATATATATATAAAGGTTTCTTTCGATGGTTTAAAGTGCTTGAACATTCATTTAAAGCACAAAAAGCCATTCGAGAACTTCATCCTTCTAGCTTGAAAAGGGTTTGCAACCTTGCAAATTATTTATAGTTAACAAAGTGATCTGTTCGAAATGTATCAATTCGCAATAAATAATTATCTTGCTGTGATTAGCAAAGTATTGGGTGTTCGGAAATTTAAAACAATAAAGTGCAAAAAACAAAGCCACAAGAACGTTTAAGCCACACAGACGAAGACGAATTCATGTACCACCCATAATTTCTGTGGCAGCAACAATCGCAGCACAGGAGCTCTTTATATTAATTTTTGAAGACAATGTCTTCTTAGCTGACTTCCCACGGGCTTGGCGTTCTAGGTATCTTGTAACCACTTCCAGGAAAAAAAAAAAAGCTTTCCGCGCCTCCAGACCGTTGTATCAAGAGTCGCAAGGGTTATCAAAATGTAGGTCTAAATGAGTCAAGAGACGAGAATTAGTTGAATAGTCGGTAAAATTAACGATACGTGCGTAATGAGCGCCAATACAGACCAAAATTAGCCACATTTCACTATACCCCTGGAAAGGGGTGCACTGCCGTGAATACAAACATCTCGAGGAAACGCCGTCGTACAGCACACGTTTGGGAAATGGAGCGAGTTCGCTTATACTAAGCAGGGCTCGCGTGAGGCAATCGTGTATGGAAGGTGGCTTCGTTGGTTCCCACAAGAAGTCATAATTAGTCGCAGAGTATGTAATGTTAACCATACGTGCGCTATTAGTGCCAATATAGTCGAACATAAACCACATTGCCCTATATCCCTGTAAAGGGTGCACTGCCGTGAATACAGACATGCTGAGGCAAAGCCGACATACGGCACACTTTTGGGAAATCAAAACTAAGCAGGGCTGGCGAGAGGCAACCGTGACTGGGAGGCGGCTTCAGCGGTGCCTACAAGAATTCAGAACTATTCGCAAAGTAGGTAAAGTAAAGTAATGTGTAATTAGCGCCAATAATGTCAAAAATTTAGCATAGACCATAGGCGCACAATATCCGGGATCGGGCTACCTGGCTTCTTGGTGAAACAAAGATAGGGTTAACCAGGTGTCGACGCTAAAGACGACCAAGTTTGCCGTAATTGTGTGCGAAATACGTTATCATATTGCTACGAAATGAGTGGATAATGAACATGAAAACAGCAGACAGAAGGAGACAGAATAGAGAGATATACTCGACTTTTAATGCATAAGCACTCTTTGGCGAGTATCAGCAAAATTTGTCCCAGCAAAAAGTGTAATGTCCTTCTATCTGCACAAAATCCGTAAGTTGCGATGACATTTAAACGTTATAGTGTAAATGTAGATGATTGGTAGCTTTGTAAGTGATAAGGAACAATTGAAACAACAAAAAACATTGTTTAGATAGAACACCCATATGATAAGATTTATGCATACCCATAGGTATACATAGGGTTCCATAAAAAATGCATAGGGAAGCCAATAGTAGAAGTGGGCCAATTAAAATTTTGGGTAGGGCTAACTTGAAATTTGGGGGTGGGTGAACTTGAAATTTGTGGTATGCTTACGTATATTTGGGACAACTCCAGTTGAGTTTCTGCATAATTGTTTATTCATTCAATGATTTAAACCACCATTAGATTATATTATGGGGTTTTACGTGCCAAAACCACGATTTGATTGAGGCACGCCGTAGTGGGGGACTCCGGAAATTTTGACCACCTGGGGTTCTTTAACGTGCACCTAAATCTAAGCACACGGGTGTTTTCGCATTTCGCCCCCATCGAAATGCGGCCGCCGTGGCCGGGATTCGATCCCGCGACCTCGTGCTCAGCAGCTCAACACCATAGCCACTGAGCAACCACGGCGGGTTTTAAACCACCATGTACGTCGACCTTGTTTTCTTTGGCGTCGACACTAGGTTGACCCTTCCTTTTTGTAAGAAACGACGGTTTATGCCATAATCGACGTAATCGACGACACTTGGAGCCGTATTCACGATCGATTATCTTCGGAGATACGTTCCCCTTGTGAGCGACGTAAATTACGCGTAATATACAATGCATCACTAGAGCAAAGGCAATAATGTCAATGGTCTCGATAATCGCGAGACATGAAAATATATTTGATGAAAAGCCATGCAATTTGTTTCATCAAATCTGCTTCAGTCGGCTTAGCCAATCAGCGCACACTTAGTAATATCGACGAATGTAATCAATCGAGAATACTGCTTTTGGCGACTACCGCACCGCGAAGAACTATGGGCAGAAAACTGGGAAGCTTCCAGACCTGCTGTGTATATGGAATTAAACTGTTTTCTATACTACATGAACACATCCCCTGGCATGATGCTGGCGCCCACGGCGGCGGTTCAATCACTGTGGCGTTCTGCTGCTCAGCATAACCTCGTGGGTCCTACTGCCAGCAGTGTGCGAAGGGAGGAAAAGAATCACTCGTGTATAGAACTTTCAATGCACGGCGGTCAAATCA
Organism: Dermacentor silvarum; assembly: GCF_013339745.2. Taxonomy (NCBI): domain Eukaryota; kingdom Metazoa; phylum Arthropoda; class Arachnida; order Ixodida; family Ixodidae; genus Dermacentor; species Dermacentor silvarum. Next base: position 110,115,379 of record NC_051164.1, on the reverse strand, counting down.
ATGCCGAACCCTCTACTACAGTGTCCACCGTTGCCACAGTGATGCTTTGGCATGTTCATGGGACACTAAAAATCTATTTAAACTGTGTCAGTAGATTACCTTTCTAGAATACGAACAAAATCACTATACCGTAAGAAGCAGCTTGGTAAGGTGCGAAAATGAAAGACGGGTGGCCTTGACGATCCGGCAACCACCATGGTTGTTTAGGGGCTATGGTGTTGGGCTGCTAAACACGAGGACGCGGGATCGAATCCCGGCCACGGCGGCCGCATTTCGACGGGGATGAAATGCGAAAACACCCGTGTACTTAAATTTAGGTGCACGTTAAAGAACCCCGGGTGGTCCAAATTATTCAGGAGTCCCCCACTGTGGCGTGCCTCATAATCAGATTGTAGGTTTTGGCGCGTAAAACCCCATAATTTCATTTTAATTTTGATGATCCGGCATCATATCGCCGTGACGTCACAAATCTTGATGACGTCGGCTCAGGACGACTTTTACTGAGCCACCAACACGCCAAATACGAAAAGATAATTTGCAATTCGTGACGTCCCACTGACGTACCGGGCGCTGGGTTTTCGGCACAAAATTCTATACACTGAACTTTGACCTTCACTTTCTCTCCTAATAAACAACGTATTCCCTCGAAATAAAAGAAAAAATGAAGTCCTGAAGGAAAGGTTTATTAGTCACATTGATTCAGTGTCCCCTTAAACCCCATCACTCGAATTCAATCGCGCTGCAGGCTGGACACAGACGGTTAATGTCCACGAAGAGGGGTCTTGTGACTACCCCCTCTAAAGGCTCACAGGCGGGGTGATTGTTGTTTTAACACGACAGCGTTAAGGCCCCGTGTCGCAGAAAATCCGGCGTCGGCGCGCCGGCGCCCGTGGCTGAGAAAATCATCCCGAACCACCCGACCACGCAGGCCCTCCGCGTGGCGCCGAGGCGTTAGTAAACAACACTGAATTTCTCTTAAGTAAAATCCGTCAGAAAAATCGTAAAGTACGACTTAACCCCAACCTACAGACATGATGACGTCGGACTGTAATTTGAACGTACGTGAAAACGTGGTTCTGTCACGAGGAAACTCAAACACAAACCCCTTTCCCAGTATTTCTACCATACCAACAGCGGCGCACCCGGGTAGGTCACTTGCAAAAACACCATCCAGATGGTGCATCGCCTCCTCGGCAGCGTAAAACGGCAGCAGGGCGCAGAAGCGAAGGTGGAGAAAAAGAAAGCTGAAGTTGCCGGGAAGCCTGACAAGCATTCGGGGATCTTTGAATGCTATCGCGTTCCACTCTTAAAGGTGAAGCTTAAGCGTCCTCCAATTTTTTTCACAACGGGTCAAGTGGCCTTAGTTGCGGCATACCGTCGACAGCTTCGTATACGGGCCGCACGAACCTGTTGGAGGTGAGCAGGATGGCGCAGTCGGTCGCCTCGCGGATGATGCTCAGGCTGCGCCGGATCTGCGCCCGGGCCGCGACGTCGACACCCGTGCTCGGCTCGTCGAGCAGGATGACGCTCGGCAGTCCCGCCAGGGCGATCGCGATGCTCAGCTTCCGCTTGTCGCCGGGACTGCGTCGACACGACGTCGTGCGAGTTATTTAAGACATCGTTGCAGTCTGTACAACTCTACCACCTGCGCCACGCCAGCGTTTGCTCACTGCTGCGGAAACATGTCCTGTACAGGCGTCCAAGCGCGCGACCAGTCGCGCGATGTGAGATGCGCGCCGCGTAACATCGATACGTGCACACTTTGCAGTGCAGTTGCGTTGTATTCCATCAGGTGTCAGGACATGTAGCAGCTGCATTGTATCGTGCCTGGTGTCAAGGAATATGTGCACCGCGTAGTTCCTGCCTAGAGGACTTTTCAGGAATGTTGTAATAGAGTAATGGCGATTGATTTTTTGAACACCCGAATTATTTGTCTGGAAGTCCATCGCCATTTTCTGTGTGCTGCTGCTCCTCAAACTGAATCCCCCGCGCCAAAGCGTACGAGTATAGACGTAATCCCCTCATGACCTTCTCTGCCACTCTCTGTGAATCAGCCAGTGATGACGTCGCGTGAGGGATACCACAGTCCAAAATAGGTAGCGCCATTCTGATTTTTCATTTTCATCATTTTCTCGTTTACAAATGATATGTCCTCGCTAAGAATGACAATTTCTTTATTATAGAAACCTAATCTTTCAATCTAGCTCGACTTAATATCTTCTTTTATTGTCCCTTCAAAGTAGTTATTGACATGCGTTTATTTTTTTTTTTTAGCGATTTGCCAAATCTTAGAAGAAATCCTGGGAAGAATGAGAATGCCCTAATTTACTATCGCGAGCAGCCATGAATGCCACCTCTACAAGCTTTACTACAAAACAGTTTCGGTTTGCTTACTCGGAAGTTTTATGTATCGTGTCATCAAAGCGGGCAAAAAGGTCACGTGGGAGTAGACCATTGATGCTTTGGCATTCGTTCCAGCTTGCTCGGTCGTCTGCTATGCTGCTACTTGTTGTGCGGCCCGATCTAGCAACATCGAGCGAGCCGGGCCGAGTGCCAGTGCCAGAACTTCAATATGTTGTTCTCTCACGTGACCGCCACCTGAGTCATGGTATCATGACAGGCACGCCTCATGGGAGAGGAAATGGAAACTGGTTTGCAAAATACTATAACAGTAAATTATAGTAAGAGCGCATAACAACAAACTTCTGCTAGCGACGATACTCCGAAATTCCTGCATCAGAACTCCATTACATCATAAATTTTGACAGCGGCTTCCCGGCGTTGATCGTCCGCCAGTAAATAAATAAATAAATAAATAAATAAATAAATAAATAAATAAATAAATAAATAAATAAATAAATAAATAAATAAATAAATAAATAAATAAATAAATAAATAAATAAATAAATAAATAAATAAATAAATAAATAAATAAATAAATAAATAAATAAAGCTTAGGCTGTGTGCGAAAGTAAACACTATCAGACTTTACAACGATGTCAAAACCATGGTTAGTGCGCGAAAAGAAAAAAAAATCGGTCCTCATTTTCTCCGTTGATAACAGGGTAAGTAAAGTTCTAACCGAATCTGCTGGTTTTAAATGTACGTTCCATTACCGGGCGTCTGAATCTAATCACACGAGCATTTTTGCGTCCCGCCACTTTCAGAACACCGCCACGGCGTCAGCTATTCTAACTCGCGACCTCGTGCCCAAAGGGTTTCTTAGACTAGAGCGGTATGATGCACTCTTCGTAAATATTTCACTGCAGTGCCAGCTGAACGGTAAGACGAAGCGCTCTGCAGAGTAAAAAATGCCGAAAAGACTGTTACTATGGCGAGACCTGCATCAAGCCATGTTCCGTGCACCATCCAGTGAAGCTTGAAGCGACGAAAAACTATACCCCGCATCACTAACTATGTGCAGTGCGGCGAAATAAGGTACGGGTTGCGAGAGCCAACCTGAAGGGCTACATGGAAAGATCTGCAGTGCACCATAGGTGCGCCCTCCTCCCGCCTCTGGAATAACGCAGCCAGTTCTACAGTTACTATAGGTGGGCGAATATGATTTTTTTTTCGAATACGAATAGAATACGAAAAGTAAGCGTCAAATATCGAATAGTCAAATGCAGACACCTATATTTACATCTGGAATACTTATGTTTGGCCTAATTACGTACCAGGCTTGTACTGACTAAAGAAATAGAGCCGACTAACTATCAGGGACCGTCAATATCAGTTTTATACACAATATCACGAATTCTCATTTTAAAATGTCACAGGACTACGCAGCACACGCAGCACAGTCGCAGCGTAAGCTGAAAGAGCCATCACGAGAAAGAAAGAACTGAACTGTCCGCCCGGCGTCGACAGCGAGCTGCGGCCTGTGCTGTACGCTGCACAGCGGTATTCTGAGCTTCCCGTTGGCTTGGTTGCAGCCGCGCGCGTAGCTCTACGATAAGCTTCATCAGCAGCGCTTCTTGTCTTGCGAGGAGGCGCAATAACATGTACAGGAGTAAACACAGGTATCGAGAGTACGCGGTGCCCATGTCACATCCCTAGACACCTGGCATGATAGGATGCAACTGCTACATGTCGTGAAACATGGTGCAATACAACGCAACTCCAATGCAAAGTTTGAACGCATCGACGCAAATCGGCGCGCATCTCACATCGCGCATAACCGCGCGACTCGTCGCGCGCTGGGACGCCTGTATAGGGCATGTTTCCGCAGCAGCCAGCAAGCGCTGGCATGGCGCAGTGGTAAAGTAGCTCGCTCCCGCGCAGAGGGCCCAGGTTCGATCCCGGCGGGAAATGTTTTTTCTTTCTTCTCTCATTCCTAGCCATACCTGCGACGGACACCGGCGGCGGTGGCGCACATCGCCAACCGAAACGGTTCAATATTGGATTGAGTCCATAACAGCTTACGCTGTGAAAAATGCACGAATAAGCTTTCGACATATGAGAGCCTGATTGCAAACAAACTTTCTAAGAATCGAATGGCTGCTGTATGATTAGCTTTCAAAAAAAAAACTTCAAATAAATGGATGCCAAAGAAATTAGAAGTTGTGGCAGAAGAAAAAAAAATGCTGAAGGGCTTGTGAGTCGTAATGTAAGGCTTCAACTACTACTACTACTACTACTACTATAGTCAGATACAACTTAAGTCTACAGTGAAGCCCCGCCCACGCCCTCATAACCACCAGCCACTGTCTCTCCGCGGGGCTGCAAATAGTTCGTACTTCAAACTTTCCCTGTTACCCAAATAAGGCGGTAAACGCAAACATAAAATTATAAGCGTATCATTTTATACGTTTTCACTCGTGTATTATAGTGGAATGTACAAGTACGACAAGTACAGTCGTACGACGCCATTTTGAAAAGGTTGCATGATGACGATTATGTTTGATTCTGTGATTGGCTGGCGGAGCAACACATCCCCGCGCGGTCCGTGAGCCTTTGTTGCCAACTTCTTTTTTCTAAGTTGCATCCTACTATAGACTGCCAAATGCATTAAGTGATATGCTGAAAGCCAAAAGTGCAGGTTGTCCTGTTGGCTTCCGCCACGAAATCGAAACGCTTGCACAACCCATTGTTTCTGCATTGCTTCGAAAACGTTTGCCACTGTTTCACATCTGATAACTTGAGATACTTGCTATAACTTGCGATAACTTTGTTTAGTAAACGGAGAACAGTAACAATATACCTTAACAGTCGGTTGTTGCGAAACGTCTGGATAGCTTTAAGTACTCGAAAATATCGAACAGTTCGTTTTCGAATACGAGTACTTGGTCTACTATTAGATTCGTATTCAATACTTCGAATTTTCACCCACCCCTAATAGTTACCAATTCGCTGAAGCGAGCCCTATAGTATTGACTGCATTGCACGGAATTGATGAGTGCATAGGTGTCACGTAGGAAGTACGCACGTGTAATTCTTCGCGATCACGTTGGCCACCTTGGAGAGCTCCATGACTTGCAGAAGGTTCTTGGCCATCGTCGCCGTGTCATCCAGCCGGTAGCCGCGCAGCACGCAGATGAGCTCGATTATCTGAGAGCAGAACAAGTGCACCCAGTCTGCCGCGTGTTATGTGAAATATTACACAGGCAGGCGGAGCACGACATGCCTGTGGATTCGTACTACAAATATGCGCCTACTCAGGACATTGTAAATTAGCGTGAATAGGTGTTTGCGTGAAGCGTGAAATTAGCGTGAAGGGTGTTTGAATAACAAAATCTACGGATCGAATAGAATACGAATATTCAAGAAAACCGACCTTCTGAAATCGAATTGAATGCTAAATATTTTCCAGCTTCTAAACAAATGAAATATACAATGGCTCATTGGATTCGATAGGGTAAAAAAAAAAAAGTTGAAGCCTTACATTATTTTATATATGTAATGCTGTTAACTGCACTTCTCTTCAACTAAGGAGCCTGTAATAAAAAAATATGGAAGACGATTGTCAAAATAATCAATCGAGAATAATAAAAAAGTAGATCAAGAAAACTTGTAGCATGACACAAGGCGAGGCGTCCTTATTTAAATAGCCAGAAATTATTGCGTGGATCTAAGTTAGCTATCCAAGCATTAACTCCGAAACTGGTGGCTCTCTCATCAGCCGCGCCTCCATTGAAGCAGAATAATTCAGAATATGAACTGAACAGCAAAGGATATTTCCACATCCGTAGCTTTATGTACTTATATTGAAGACCTGCGAAGCCACTGCGGAGTGTGTTGCGGTGATGTGTTGGCGCTGCGTTAAAGGTGTACGTTTCGAGCAGGTCATTGTAAGTTTGTTCAAATGACGTGCATCATGCAGCTTGAAAAGGCTCTCTTGTCACTTAGCTTTATCGTCAAAAACCTGCAGCCATGTCCAGGAATTCTGGACACTGGCCCTTCGGTCTTTGTCGAATTCTTAAGAATGCAGCAATATACTCGTATCTCAATGAGCAGCGTTTCTTCAAAAGATCACCCGAATTTGCCTAACTTTCAGTTAGCGACGTCGAAATGGTACTCTTTAATTCACATATGCATTTACGGCACGTATTCATGACTTCTCTGCAACAGGGAAGTTTCGACTAAGTGCCGTATAGGGGCGTATGTTATACGCCTATACGCCTAACACAATGGCAACTCGCCCAGCAGCCTGTACTCTTGAAACTTCGTGGAGCCACAACATTCATAACGGCACGGATTACCAGCGAAGCTGTTTAGGCTGCATACAAGGGCTGCACACATTATGAAATCATGCTTTTTTGCTTTTTTTTCATACGGCACCACACTACAAGCGCCGCCACGGTCACCGTACCTCCCATGCATCTGCCGCAACTAAAGCCCAGGGGGGCTTCTGCAACCACTGCTGCAGCTGCGTCGACACAGAAGCGCAGGCCACGTGCCACACTCATTCCCCCTCTCCCCCTACCCATCTCCATTGCTGTGGCGTCGTCGCCACACCGTGCCCCTTCTCCCCTATCCGTCTCTACTCCTGTCCCCCCTCCGCTCGGAACGCACGCGAAGGTGCATACAGGGGCTAGAGGTAAACAGCTCCGCTGTAAAATGAATTTGCGCGTGTCACCAGAGTGCTTTTAAGGGAACGTACGATGCAGATTTCATTGAAACTTTAGGCCTCAACGCCTCTCCAGAGTAAGCAAATTAAGAGAAGCGCACGCACCTCACGGCCGGTGAGGTGTTCGGGCAGGCCGAGCGCTTCGGGGCAGTAGCCGATGTTGGAGGCGTACTCCGTGGGCGTGCGCAGCAGCGACCAGGAGCCGATGTAGGCGTCGCCCGACGAGCACTTGGACGTGGCGGTCAGCAGCTGCATCAGCTTCGTCTTGCCAGACCCGGTCACGCCGATTATTCCCAGGCACTGCGAAGCCAGGAGGTGAGGGGAACTTAAACAAAAACTAGCCGATTGATTGATAATGGCTGACAGATTGATATATCGTTTGATCGATCAATGCTACGAGAGATGCCATAGCGAGGGGGAGGGCTTTGACTCTGGGGCTTTAGCACCTGGCGGGGAAGAGATTAAGTGCTCGCAGGTGTTCAATCTGGAACAAAAATATATTTCGCCACAGATGTTGATGAAGTGGTTGTCTGAACGCATGCTATGCGCTGAAATTCTGTAAACCAGATATGACTTCATTACTTCTTCACTTCAATAGCATCGCTGCAATTCAGTTTTTGTTTTATCGATTTAGTTTATTTTTTTTGATTTTTTTTGCTGTCTTGTGTATGTTAAGAAGTTGCTCTGCTCTGTTCTATTCGTGATTGAGTCCCCCCTATGAAATGGCTTTCGGGCTTTTAGGGTACTTGAATAATTTATTAATTAAGTTCAAACATACCCCTAATACGAATAATTACAAGATTAGCCAAATCTTCGTGTAGTTGGCTATCACGCTGCGAACTGTCGTCAAACTGACGTCCGCCTCTTCAAGCATTCAAGCTGGTGCAAGAGAATTGCGCTATCTGCAGCAGAAGATTTTATCGCGATAGCAGTTATATGGACACTCCAGGCGTATTTCTGCCGTCGGCGTTGCCGTCTCCGTGAGGTTCCGTATAGAGTCCAAGGGCGATAAAATTGTGGCAGCGCACCGCATGGTGCATGTACGAGTGAAAGCGTGCAATGGTGAGCCGGCAATCGCGGCTCAATCTCGCGCACGCAATGGAGGAAAGCGGGGAGGCAGCGCGCAAGGCTGCGGGGCGAGGGAAAGGAGAAGAGAAGGGGGGGGGGGGGGGGGGCGCCTGTCCGAGCCGCGCTATCTTGAAACCCATCTGCGACGGGGAGGACATAGTCCGCCGTGCGTTGTGTTTTCGCCGCTTAGTTCGCGTTGATACGAGAGGCATGCACAAAGGTCAATTCACTCGCTGCTGTCGCCGCGCTTCCTCCCTCCAGCGTTCTGAGAGCGAGTTTCCGCGGTCATCGAGTGAGAGGTGTGCATGTTTGCTTGTGCGCGCTACTGACACCATTCTTGTTAATTCAGTTAGTAAGCGAATGTGTTTATACGGCCGATAAAACTATTATCCTTACTCCGTATCTCTACTAGTAAATTTGCTATCGCAATTGGTGCTTAGCCTTTCGGGCGAAACTGCGACTTTCTTTTAACACGTCTTGAACTGCTAAGATCGCCCGATGGACAATTCTCAGCGACTGAAACGCCATACTCGTAACGCGCGGCTGCTGGCTATTTTTGCACCAGCGCTGGGCGATCGCTGAGCGATCGAATGCAGTCAAAATTGACTGCAACGTTTTGCACGCGATGCACGAAGGCATCGGCTCGGCATTGACACCGGTTGCACAAAAAGTGCCGGCACCTAAGCGATCCGAGCGTCGCGTTCCAATAGCTGAGCGCTGTACAGATGCAGCACAGGTACAGTTTCGAAAGCGATAGGTCTGGCGTACGTACCTGGCGACGCTTGAGCGCAAAGCTGACGTTGTTGACGCCACGGCATGGCCCGAACGACTTGGTGAGCTTGCGCACCACGAGAGCGTACTCGTGCGGCTTAGGCTCCGATACGAGCTTCTCGACCATCGCAGACTCGTGGGTGACGTCGGAGTCGAGCGGTGACGTGGCCAGGCGCGGGCCTTCGTCATGTTCCAGCGACAAAACGGTGTCTTCGCGCCTATGGAACTGCGCGCGACGAGCCGACGAAATTGAATGGCAATTAAATCGGAAATCGGTGAGGTGGAGAGTGTTTCGAGAAAGCATAGAGTTTACTACAAGTATTACTAGAGGCCACTCAGGGAGCACGATGGTTCAGCCAAGGATGCTACTCTGGACATTGTCAAATTTGACGGAATTGTCAAATTATGGAATGGCGGTATTTTGAGCCAATCATAGAGGTCGCAGCAGCCCACTGGGCCTCTCTGATTGGCTCGAAATGCCACCTTTACCAAATTTGACAATATAGCGGAATTTAACAATGATCACTGCATAGGAGTGATTATCAGTACGCGGATGTGCCAAACTTGATCTTGCTGACTTCAAATGAATTTGTGACTTCACCAATGGATCATTTTAAACGAAATGTTGCGTTATGAATGCAGCAATTCGCAACGATAACGCATGTGCACAGGCAAACGCTTCTGCGTTTGAGAAAATATTGTTGCTTCGAAATTTAGGGCAATAAAGACAGATAGAGCGTAGAAAAAGAAATGTCACCAGGATGTCTGAATCCACAAGCACGAAAATCAGACAAATCAATGCACTAATCAACATTCCCATGGTAATTGAACGAGTGTTTCATCTAGAAATTTTAGTAGGCCTCAAACCGGAATATAGGTCGGCCTGGACCACAGGTCGGCCCCCTGAACTTGATTTTTCCAGACCGCGACGACTCACAATGTACTAAAGACCGCTCAAGACGAAGGGCCACTTTAGCTGTTCTTCATCGGGAAAAAAAATTCTGCCTATATTCTGGTTTATACGGTGTATACATGAAAGGAAAAGGTTGTCATCCAGCTGAGAGTAGCACGAGAACTACAAAGGAAATTCGTACGAGTTACTCAGGTTCCCACAGAAATGGATTGCCAAATTCGGTGCCCTTCGATTTGAGTTATCGATTAATTCGGCTTCGCTCTGCGAGCTGCTAGTCCCCCGTTTATGATTTACGGGAATTATAGCCGCTGAGTTCGCAAGGCGTATCCACTTGGAACGAATTCTCAGGACCTACAGTTTCGAGATAATAATTGTCAAAGTTCGACGAAATGCATGTGCGTTCCAGTTAACTTTGTGCTTCAATGCATAAAACAGCGCTCAAATTCGGTGCGGACCTCTCGAAATGTCCTGAGAAGTTTATCGATATAATTCGGCGTTCGTTAACTAGCTGCGATTACTCAATTAGGCGTTTTGCGTAGTCCCATCTAGTAGTTTAGATCAAGGTTATTGTGCATCTGCAATTTTTAAAATAGTATAGAGCGACCGCCCCGGAAACACGTAGGTCCCGGGTTCGCTTCCCGGATCAAAACCATTTTGAAGCGCAGCTTTTTTTTTTTTTTTTTTTTTTTTGCTCTGCTTGCGGGTTTGGGGTACCTGCTGTCTGCTACAGGGTCGGCCAGCACCTCGGCGGATATGTCTGAGGATATACCCGAAGGTTATAGGAAGGTACGCTCAATACAAACACAAATACTAAATTATACACCAATACCAGCGAACGGGCTCACACGATCATCGTATGCTGACCAACGAAGTATTACCAGTTAGCGACCTCTGTTCTGCGTAACAAAATATATCATCATCATCATCATCAACATCATCATCAGCCTATATTTATGTCCACTGCAGGACGAAGGCCTCTCCCTGCGATCTCCAATTCCCCTGTCTTGCGCTAGCGTATTCCAACTTGCGCCTGAGAATTTCCGAACTTCATCATCCCACCTGGTTTTCGGCCGTCCTCGACTGCGCTTCCCTTCTCTTGGTATCCATTCTGTAACCCTAATGGTCCACCGGTTATCCATCCTACGCAATACATGGCCTGCCCAGCTCCATTTCTTCCGCTTAATGTCAACTAGAATATCGTTTATCCCCGTTTGTTCTCTGATCCACACCGCTCTCTTCCTGTCTCTTAAAGTTACTCTTAAGATTTAAGTAAGTAAAGTTACTCCTAAGTAAAAGCAGCGGAAGAATTCTATACTGACCTGTACAGTTCCCAAAACAGCCAAGCTACTTTCATTCTAAATAGTGATGAACCGGATACAGAAGCTCCTTCTATAAGCTAGCGATGAAGTTAGAAGGGCCTTGAAAGACATGACCAGAGGAAAAGCGGCTGGAGAAGATGGAATAACAGTAGATTTAATCAAAGATGGAGGAGATATCATGCTTGAAAAGCTTGCGGCCCTTTATACGCAATGCCTCACAACTTCAAGTGTACCAGAGAGCTGGAAGAACGCCAACATTATACTTATTCATAAGAAGGGGGACGTTAAAGAACTGAAGAATTACAGACCCATTAGCTTGCTTTCAGTATTATATAAGATATTCACCAAGATAATTTCCAATAGAATCAGGGCAACACTTGACTTCAACCAACCAAGAGAACAGGCTGGCTTCAGGAAGGGATATTCTACGATGGATCATATCCACGTCATCAATCAGGTAATCGAGAAATCTGCGGAGTACAATAAACCTCTCTATTTTGGCTTTCATAGATTATGAAAAGAAATTTGATTCAGTAGAGATACCAGCAGTCATAGAGGCATTGCGTAATCAAGGAGTACAGGAGGCATACGTGAATGTCTTAGCAAATATCTACAAGGATTCCACAGCTACCTTGGTTCTCCACAAGAAAAGTAGAAAGTTACCTATCAAGAAAGGGGTCAGGCAAGGAGACACAATCTCTCCAATGCTATTCACTGCATGCTTAGAAGTACTCAAGCTCTTAGACTGGGAAGGCTTAAGAGTGAGGATCGACGGCGAATATCTCAGCAACCTTCGGTTTGCGATGTATTGAATAAACTTAAAGACAGGATGTTAAGTTGCGACCTCTGTGGTGGATAAACATTAATTGTCCTATTCAGTAGCAATGGAGACGAATTACAACAAATGATTGAGGACCTTAATCGAGAAAGTGTAAGAATTGGGTTGAAGATGAATATGCAGAAGACAAAGATAATGTTCAATAGCCTGGCAAGGGAACAAGAATTCAGGACCGCCAGTCAGTCTCTAGAGTCTGCAAAGGAGTACGTTTATCTAGGTCAATTACTCACAGGGGACCCTGATCACGAGAAAGAAATTTACAGAAGAATAAAATTGGGTTGGAGTGCATACGGCAGGCATTGCCAAATCCTCACTGGGAGCGTACCACTGTCGTTGAAAAGAAAAGTATACAATCATTGCATTCTACCGGTGCTAACATATGGGGCAGAAACTTGTAGGTTAACAAAGAAGCTCGAGAACAAGTTAAGGACCGCACAAAGAGCAATGGAACGAAAAAACGAAATATATATTCCTACATAAAACCTCGAAATATCTTGTCAGTTCACAGGTATCTCTAATGCACACCGACCTGTTAATGGAAGAGCGCATTACGTTCGACGGATTGTTCGATTTACGTGATTTCTTTTCTTCAGCCGTTCGGTATGTGCCCGTTTGGTTTGCTTATAATACCAATCCTTAAGGATGCGTATGCGCTACTGTGACAATAGGTACAGAATACTTAAATATGGCTATATATGTGTCGCACCTTCTCTGTGCATACACCTGTCATCGCCACTCTTCCTCCAACAAGCATCTTGAACATCGCCATCGTCATATCGCTGCGTATAAGTCTCACATGGTGCATCCGCCCGATTTGGAGTTTGTATTTTTACATAGCTTGGGAGCGATGTATTGAATAAACTTAAAAACAGGATGTTAAGTTGCGACCTCTGTGGTGGATAAACATTAACGTTACACTGAGCTTACACGTTGTATAGGCTTAAAGTAACAACATTTTAAGCACCGCCTTTAGTTGTGAGGGCCGCTGTAGCAGACCGACCGAGCCGGTACGAGCGTGACCACGTGACCACGTATTGTGTCGTGGCGTCGCGCCACAATATCCTCCTGGGAAATGAAACCTAAACTGGCTGTAGAAAATATATTAAATTGAATTATTAACTGCACTGTGAGGCTTTTCTCATATTTTTCTAGGGTTTCGATCTGTATGACCTTCACTTTGAAGCAAAAAAATAAAAAATGAATAGTACAAAAGATCGTGTCAGTACCCCTTTGACAAATAACGGAAACCTAAATAGAGGCACAGAAAACGCGAAGTGCTTCCTGTGTGCCGCGCCCTTCATTCATGTGTCCGTGCCTTCTAGCGCTAAAATAAGTTCGCCACGAATGACAGGACTCGCCAAAACCACTATACTGATGGATCACTTATACGGCCTGGCAAGGTATGAGAATTTTTCCTGCCCCCCAAAAAAGGAACTAAAATTGGAGAAAATGGTTTGAAATCTATGACGTCACACTGACGTGTTGGTGCTGAGGCTCCGGCGCTTCATTTTAAACAAAGGTGAAAGTTCGATCTTGATTTTAGTCAATCTAACAAACGCATTACTAAACTCACACCCTGCCATTCTGAGCTGACTCGGTGACCTTTCTTTAGTGTCGTTTTAATCCTGCCTCTAAAGAAGAAAATGCGCGAGTGCTTTTTTTTCCTCTCATTGCCAGCACTGAATGTGACCGCAGTGCTGCCGTCTTCTTACCTGCGCTATCACCTTCCTGCGTAGCCTGGCGTACGGCGGGGCGTCCATGAAGGCGACGAAAGCGAGGAGCACGACAGCCTCGACCAGCATCACGTACACCTCGATCATCGCGGCGCACGACAGCTCGTACGGCTGGACCATCGTGCGGCGGCCACCGTCGACAATGTTCATGCTGCTGCTGTTGCGCGATGGCAGCGCTGCAAAAGCGTCGACCAGTCATGGTCATGATCATCATTAGTAGCCTATTCGCGCATGTCCACTGCAAGGAGAAGGTTTCCCCCAACGATACAGTAGCGCGTCTGCTTCACTAAAACTGCTACAGAAGTTTCGTAGGCCTTGATTTGACGCCCGTCGGCAGCACACACTTCGGACGGCTCGTAACAATGCAAGTTCAAATTTCGCGCTTATCTGCTCCGGCGAGCTGATTGGAAGCGCAAAGAGAGATGACACACCAACATGGTTGCACTTAGAACTTCAAAAACATTGACTCTTAATTTGTTTCTTTCCTGAGAGCCTCGTCTAGATTGCACAAAAGTAGATAATGGCAGCGCAGTGCTTCCACATTCAGGCAGCCGGGGACTGTACAGCAGCTGTCCAGTGACGCTGTGGAAGGTGTAAATGCGTGCAAACTGCGAATCCATGAAATCACGCAAATACTCGGCGCAAACGCATCGCGTGAGGACAGCGCCCATGACGCTACACGAGTGGTCTATATACGAACGCATCGCGCAAGCGTTGTTTCGTCTCCCGTCTGGACCGAACACACAGATTTTATTGCGATAGCAATTATATGGACACTCAAAAGCAGATTTCTGCCGTCGCCGTCGCCGTGAGGTTCCGTATGACGTCAATGGAGATGAAATCGTCGCCGGTGGTAAGTGGTTCTTGAGGGAAAGGGAAAGGTTGGCGCTATCTTCTGCAGCCCTTGAGGGAGCACGGCTCACCGAACGCTGTATGTGCGAGTGAAAGGGCGCGAGGGGCGCGCGCTTTCACGGGGAGTGAACGCAAGGCGGAGAACAAACGCGCGTTCTGCGCCGTGCTCCCTTAAGGGCTGCAGAAGTAGGCGTCTCTTTCCTCCTTTACAATCACCATATATGTAGAGCAAACGCGCCTTCTTCCGATGCGCGAGAGGCCGTGGGGGAGGGAGGAGGGGGAGGGAAGGGAGGCGACGTTTAGCTGCGGCACCAAGTGCCTATTTATATCAGAGGCTCCGGCAACAGTCACCAACGCCGCACGCATTTTGAGCGAACGCGGGCAAAACGCCGACGGCGTCGACAACAGTTCTGCGTGTTGCAGGTGCTGCTGCATGTCCAAGTTTATACAGCTGATAAAGCTAATATCATTACTCCGTATAGCTCTCTACCAATTTGCTATCGCAATTGATGCTTCGCCTTTCAGGTGAAACTGCGACAACCTTTTTTTGTACGTTCCTTCTAGCAACCTCGAGTATTCTAGATACCACTTCTTAATTTGCTTACTCCCTTTCACCCGTATGACTTCTGTCAAGGGTGATCGTAGCCTCTCTATTCAAGGAACAATATAAAGCAGCGCGAACTATACATGCACACGCACAAAACGATAGACATAGATTTGATAGTTTGTCGTTTCTATTCTGGCTTTCTTCTGCACACTGATACAACGATTACGCTAATACCTGTGGATACATAAAATAGTCACAGGGTCACAACAATGAACTGTTGGAAATAGCGCATTCTTGTGTGCGCATGTGTCTTTCGTTCTGTCCGTGTCTAGTTCGCACTTATTTATCATTCCTTCTGGGGTACCAATGTGGCCCAAACACTGCCAACCTTTCTTTTTCTAGATGATTTTTTTGCTCCATACTTTCATCCTCACCATCGCGCCACAGAAACCGGCGCGCTCACCGTTGCAGCAGTACTTGAGCGATATGGTGTGGCTGAGGTCGATGGTCCGGCAGGCGATGGCGAGCTGCTCCTCGCCGGCCTCGCAGATGTCGTTCTCGCGTTTCAGGCGCTGCAGCTGCGCGATTCCGCGCGTGAGCGTGAACGTGGGTACGCTGCGGAACAGGATGTCCAGTACCCACGGCACCAACGATAGCAGCCGCGCCTCGGCCACGGTCAGCGTGAAGTGGACGATGACCGTCTCCAGGGCGCCCACCAGCCCTGCACGCCGAAGGGAGTCCCGTCGCAGGGTGCGGTTGGGGACCACACAATACACGGTTTGCACTGACGTCAGCGTGGCCGTCATCTTTGGGCACTGTCTATAGTCGGGTACAACTTTAGAAGGCAGCGACATTTGTCCCTCAAAGGCGGATGCACACGAGCCTCCACCAATGGGCGCGCACTCTAGACTGACGTCATGAGCCGGACGGCCGGTACCCCGCCGACGGAGAACATGGCAGCCCGCTCTTCGAGCTGGGCCGAGTCGCGTCAGC
>NC_051164.1:110038333-110099176 GCF_013339745.2 Dermacentor silvarum | reverse complement strand
ACATGATGACGTCGGACTGTAATTTGAACGTACGTGAAAACGTGGTTCTGTCACGAGGAAAACTCAAACACAAACCCCTTTCCCAGCATTTCTACCATACCAACAGCGGCGCACCCGGGGTAGGTCACTTGCAAAAAACCATCCAGATGGTTCATCGCCCCTCGGCAGCGTAAAACGGCAGCAGGGCGCAGAAGCAAAGGTGGAGAAAAAGAAAGCTGAGTTGCGGGAAGCCTGGCAAGCATTCGGGGATCTTTGAATGCTATCGCGTTCCACTCTTAAAGGTGAAGCAAGCGTCTTCCAATTTTTTTCACAACGGGTCAAGTGCCTTAGTTGCGGCCATACCGTCGACAGCTTCGTATACGGGCCGCACGAACCTGTTGGAGGTGAGCAGGATGGCGCAGTCGGTCGCCTCGCGGATGATGCTCAGGCTGCGCCGGATCTGCGCCCGGGCCGCGACGTCGACACCCGTGCTCGGCTCGTCGAGCAGGATGACGCTCGGCAGTCCCGCCAGGGGGCGCGCGATGCTCAGCTTCCGCTTGTTCGCCGGGACTGCGTCGACACGACGTCGTGCGAGTTATTAAGACATCGTTGCAGTCTGTACAACTCTACCACCGCGCCACGCGCAGCGTTTGCTAACTGCTGCGGAAACGGTCCTGTACAGGCGTCCAAGCGCGCGACCAGTCGCGCGATGTGAGATGCGCGCCGCGTAACATCGATACGTGCACACTTTGCAGTGCAGTTGCGTTGTATTCCACCAGGTGTCAGGACATGTAGCAGCTGCATTGTATCGTGCCTGCTGCCAAGGAATATGACATGTGCACCGCGTAGTTCCTGCCTAGAGGACTTTTCAGGAACGTTGTAATAGAGTAATGGCGATTAATTTTTTGAACACCCGAATTATTCGTCCGGGAGTCCATCTCCATTTTCAGTGTGCTGCTGCTCCTTAAATTTAATCCCCCGCGTCAAAGCGTAATGATAGACCTAATCCCCTCGTGACCTTTTTCTCTGCCACTCTCTGTGAATCAGCCAGTGCTGACGTCACGTCACAGTCCGAAATAGGTGGCGCCATTCTGATTTTTCATTTTCATCATTTTCTCGTTTACAAATGCTATGTCCTCGCTAAGAATGACGATTTTTTTTTATTATAGAAGCCTAATCTTTCAATCTAGCTCGACTTAATATATTCTTTTATTTTCCCTTCAAAGTAGTTATTGACATGCGTATATTTTTTTAAGCGATTTGCCAAATCTTAGAAGAAATCCTGGGAAGAATGAGAATTCCCTAATTTACTATCGCGAGCGGCCGTGAATGCCGCCTCTACAAGCTTTACTACAAAACATTTTCGGTTTGCTTACTCGGAAGGTTTTATGTATCATGTCATCAAAGCGGGCAAAAAGGTCACGTGGTAGTAGACCATTGATGCTTTGCATTCGTTCCAGCTTGCTCGGCCGTCTGCTATGCTGCTACTTGTTGTGCGGCCCGATCTAGAAACATCGAACGAGCCGGGCCGAGTGCCAGATCTTCACAATGTTGTTCTCTCACGTGACCGCCACCTGAGTCATGGTTTCATGACAGGTACGCCTCATGGGAGAGGAAATAGAAACTGGTTTGCAAAGTACTATAACGGTAAATTATAGTAAAAGCGCATAAGAACAAACTTCTGCTAGCGACGATACTCTGAAATTCCTGCATCAGAACTCCATTACATCATAAATTTTGACAGCGGCTTCTCGGCATTGGTTGTCAGTCAGTAAATAAATAATAATAAATAAATAAATAAATAAATAAATAAATAAATAAATAAATAAATAAATCTTAGGCTGTGAGCGAAAGTAAGCACTATCAGAGACTTTACAACGATGTCAAAACCATGGTTAGTGCGCGAAAAGAAAAAAAAAACATCGGTCCTCATTGATGATGATGATGATTAGTGTGGTTTAATGGCGCAAGGGCCACAGAAGGCCAAAGAGCGCCAGACAATGGTATGATGTATTCAATGTAGTGGTCAATGTCAAGGGGTATATGTAACGCGGCTGTAAAGTGGCCTAAAATCATTCGCTGTAAAATGCGTAAAATATACGTTTAAATAAAATTATGGCAGTGATGTATGAGGCGTACACTGATATGTTGAACGGAAATAAAGGAGATGCTTTGAAGAGGTGATATTCTAAAATGTATGGCTATCACTAGCACTACTGCCTCATCAGGGCTCTTCGAGAGTGAGGGCCTGGAGGCGTGCGCTGACTAAACGCTACCATCGCAACAGCGGCTTCGCAAGAGAGGCCGCGCTACATATTCTTGGGGCTGATAACATCGGTCCTCATTTTCTCCGTTAATAATAAACAGGGTAAGTAAAGTCTAACCAAAACCTGCTCGTTTTAACTGAGTGTTCCATTACCGGGCGTCTGAATCTAATCACACGAGAATTTTTGCGTCCCGCCACTTTCAGAACACCGCCACGGCGTCAGCTATTTGAACCCGCGACCTCGTGCCCAAAGGGTTTCTTAATTGGACTAGAGTGGTATGGAGCACTCTTCGTAAATATTTCACTGCAGTGCCAGCTGAACCGTAAGACGAAGCGCTCTGCAGAGTAAAAAATGCCGGGAACTGTTACTATGGCGAGACCTGCATCAAGCTATGTTCCGTGCACTATCCAGCTAAGCTTGAAGCAACGAAAAACTATACCCCGCATCACTATGTGCAATGAGGAGAAATAAGGTACGGGTTGCGAGAGCCAACCTGAAGGGCTACATGGAAGGATCTGCAGTGCACCATAGGTGTGCCCTTCTCCCGCCTCTGGAATAACGCAGCCAGTTCTACAGTTACTAGAGGCGCGTCAAAGATCGAATCGATCAAATAATAGAGAAGCGTCAAATATCGAATCGCATATCGAATAGTCAAATGCAGATGCCTATAATTACAACTGGAATACTTATGTTTGGCCTAATTACGTACCTGGCTTGTACTGACTAATGAAATATAGACGGGCTAACTATCAGGGACCGTCAATAT
Organism: Dermacentor silvarum; assembly: GCF_013339745.2. Taxonomy (NCBI): domain Eukaryota; kingdom Metazoa; phylum Arthropoda; class Arachnida; order Ixodida; family Ixodidae; genus Dermacentor; species Dermacentor silvarum. The sequence continues at coordinate 110,096,164 of NC_051164.1, read as the reverse complement.
CAGTTTTATACACAAGATCACGAATTCTCATTTCAAAATGTCACAGGACTACGCAGAACACGCATCACAGTCGCAGCGTAAGCTGGAGGAGCCATCACGAGAAGGAAAACTGAACTGTCCGCCCGCAGTCGACGGCGACATGCGGCTTGTGCTGTATGCTGCACAGCGGTATGCTGAGCTTCCCGTTAGCTTGGTTGCAGCCGCGCGCGTAGCTCTACGATAAGCTTCATCAGCAGCGCTTCTTGTCTTGCGAGGAGGCGCGATAACGTGTGCCGAGGAGTAAACACAGGTATCGAGACTACGCGGTGCACATATGTCACATCCCTAGACACCTGGCCCGATAGGATGCAACTTTTGCATGTCGTAAAACATTGTGCAATACAACGCAACTGCAATGCAAAGTTTGAACGTATCGACGCTACGCGGCGCGCATCTCGCATCGCGCGTAATCGCGCGACTCCTCGCGCGCTAGGACGCCTGTATAGGCATGTTTCCGCAGCAGCTTGGCGCAGTGGCACTCACTCCCGCGCAGAGGGCCCGAGTTCGATCCCGGCGGGAACTCGGGGTATTTTTTATTGCGATAGCAATTATATGGACACTTCAACCGGATTTCTGCCGTCGGCGTCACCGTCGTCGTCGTCGTCGCCGTCGCCGTGGGGTTCCGTATAGATTCCAAGGGCGATAAAATCGTCGCCGCGCGCCGTATGCGCGAGCGAAAGCGCGCGGAGGACGCACGCTATCAGGGAGGGCGAACTCCCCCGCGCGCTATCACGGAGAGCGAACGCACGGTGGAAAGCAAACGCGATCGTCGCGCGAAAAGCCGAGGGGGTATGGCAGGGAGGGAGGCGGGGCGGCGCTGTGCTCCGGCACCGAAGGCGTATCTTGCCACTCAATCTCCCACACGTAAGCAAGAAACGGGAAGAGGGGCGGGATGGGGGGGGGGGGGGGGGGGGGGGGGCGCAGCTTCTCCTCTGCCAACAACTTCTCTGCCCTTTGCCTGGCGGTGCCGGTCTCCCGCACCGTCTCTTATCTCCACACGGCTCTGACCTTTCTATGCGGTGTGCATTCGCCGCTCAGTTTCCGTTGAAGCGATAGACCGCACGATTCTTCGCCCGCTGCAGCGGCTGGCTGCGCTTGCTGCCAGCGTTTTGACAGTCGTTGTCTGCGGTCATTCAGTGTGATCTATTCATGTTTGCTTGTGCGCGCTCACACCACGATTGTTATTTCAGTTAGTAAGCCATGCAATGTGTCCACGTTTATGCACACCATAAAACTACTATCCCTACTCCGAATAGCTCTCTACTAATTTGCTATCGCAATCGATGCTTTGGCTTTCGGGCGAAACTGCGACATTTTAACACGAAAGTGTTTTATTCCGGGGTCCACCAAGACTTCACTGACGTATTTCCGTCACGGAAATACGTCATAGAACATAATACAAAGAAAGAAACCAGAAGAAAAAGTTCCACAAACATGCAAATTTGGGAATCGAACCCACGACCTCTCGGTCCGCGACGATAGATCGCCGAGCGTTTAACCCATTGCGCCACAAACGCATTCGCAGAGAGCTACACAGACGCGCCTTATATATCTAACACTCCTCCGTGTACCCGCGCTCTTGCTCGGGGCGGTGCCGCCGCCTACGAGCAGAAAAGAGAAGTACTGCATTATGACACTAAAGCCCGGGATACATGGAGCGAACTTTCTCGACGAACTTCACGCGTCAAGTAACGACGCGGCGACACGACGCAGGATGTTTGCTGTGTTGCAATACATGCGGCGAACGCCGCCGCGCGTTGGCCGCCGTGTTGGCGGCGGTCCCGGCCGCCCGCTTCGAACTGAATTTGGCGTTGTCCTTGTAGAATTCACTTAGTTGGAAGCAAATGACTGCGTAAACGGCTTTCGCTTAGTCTCAGGCCGCTTCGACGACAGAGTATTATGGATAACCTTGAGTAGTTTTCGAGATCGCTTCTCGTTTCGAACGCGTCTAAGCCTAGCGAAAGAAATATCCGATGCCAACGTCATCTATCGGGGAAGTCGGGAGATAGGCATGACGACAGCATGTGGCCTCTGAGATCAGAAGATTTCTGTTGAAGGTTGTTGTAGAGAGCTTGCACTGCTTGTCTGTTTCCTCGCAGATCAGCGGATATGGGATGTACAAATACAACGCGATTCCTGAGAGATCATACTAGGAACTACTCAATCGGTGCAGAGACATGCAGACACGGCAACACCAACGCGATTGCAGACGACGCGAAAAGGCGCGCGCGCGCGAAACACCAGCATGCATTGCGACCGGAACTAGTGCCTCCTGATTGGCTGTCGTCCACCGCTGCGCGCTAGACGCTTCCGGCGGCGGCGTTCGCCCGACGAAAATGTTTGGACAGGCAGATCGGCTGCGGACGGCAAATTTCTTGACGCCGGCCGTCGGACGTTCGCCGCCCGACGAAGTTCTTCGCTCGGACGCCGGTTATTCGCTCCATGTATTCCGGCCTTAACGCGCACCGACAGTGAACGCTTCGGTGGTCTCAGCACTACGACGCCTCGATGCCAGCATTCGAAGGGACGCTGGCATCAAGAAGCACTACCAACGCCACCTAGGTGGCGTTCACCGTACTCAGCACAGCGGAGCGTGGCCTCCGCAATTAGCTCTGAAAATGTTTCTGAAGTTGATCGCGGAGGCTGCAATTACGACGCGCTGTACGCGCTGATTTGACTCGGTGACGATTCAGTTACGTGCTTTGTCTTGCGCGTTGTATTAGTGTGTCAGTTACGTGCTTCGTCTTTCGCGTTGTGCTAGCGTGTGCAGCGTAGTGCAGCTTCCATATGCACGACGGTTGCTCATGGTCATCGACGTTGGTAGTCGTGATGGAGGAGACGTGCCACCAGGCGTCAGCGTGGGTGCATCAACGCCTAAGGGCGCTTTAGCCACAAAACACCAATAGACATTATATATCAATGTGCAATAAACATTACACTACTTCTGTGAAGACACGTTTCACTTTCGTGTTCTATACCGATTCCTATATAAGAGGGATCAACCACATTTTTTTTTTTTTCATTTCTAGCCATGTCTGTGACGGACACCGGCGGCGGTGGCGCACAACATCGCCAACCGAAACGGCTATTGGATTGAGTCCATAACAGCTTACGCTGTAAAAAATGCACGAATAAGCTTTCGACATATTTAGAGCCTGGTTGCAAACAAGCTTTCTAAGAATCGCATGGCTGCTGTATGATTAGCTTTCCAAAAAACAACAAATAAATGGTTGCCGAAACAAAATCAAATTGTGGAAGAAAAAAAAAATGTCACAGTTTCGCCCTAAGGCGAAGCAATGAATGCGATAGCAACACAGCAATGTCATACGAAGTAAGGTGAGCGGCTTGGTAGCAATATGAATTGTAGCAAATATGAGCTCATTAAGTAAGCAGGTGTGCTGCGGCGTAAGTAGACCGACATGAAGAGAGACTCGATGACCACGAGAAGGCGCGTGTGAAACGGTGGTGTTGATGAGAAGCGCTTCCCGTGGGCAGCACGTGCGAAGGGACACACCTGTAGCGCTGCACTGCCGATCCGGGCAGCATTACATGTGTAGCGTGCGTTGTAAAATGTGGCCCGACTATTACTAACTGAATGAACAAGCGTGGTGTGAGCGCGCACAAACAAACATGAATAGATCACACTGAATGACTGCAGCCAACGACTGTCAAAACGCTTGCAGCGAGCGCATACGCCGCGCAGCGGGCGAAAATACGTGCGGTCTATCGCTTCAACGGAAACTGAGCGGCGAATGCACGGCGCATAAAGGTCAGAGCCGTGTGTAGATAAGAGACTGTGCGGGCGAGCGGGCGAGCGGGCGAGCGAGCGACGAGCGCGGTTGTTGGCAGAGTAGAAGGCCCCCCTCCCCCTCCCCGCGCTCCCTCCGGCGCTGGCTTCCCGCTTCCTTGCTTGCGCGTGGGTGACTGAGTGCGTTCGCTCTCCGTGATAGCGCGCGTCCCCGCACGCTTCCGCTCCGGAATACGGCGCGCGGCGAAGATTTTATCTATAGGGAACCTCACGGCGACGGCGACGACGACGACGGCAGAAATCCGGTTGAAGTGTCCATATAATCGCTATCGCAATAAAATGCTGAAGGGCTTGTGTCCCGTAATAAAAGGCTTCAACTTATTACTACTACTACTATAGTCGGATACAACTTACGTCTACAGTGAAGCCCCTCCCACGGCCTCATAACCGCCAGCCACTGTTCCTCCGCGAGGCTGCAAATAGTTCGTACTTCAAACCTTCCCTGTTTCTTAAATAAGGCGGTAACCACAAACATAAAATTATAAGCGCGTCATTTTATACGTTTTCACTCGTGTATTACAGTGGAATGTACAAGTACGACAAGTACACTCGTATCAAGTATGACGCCATCTTGTAAAGGTCACATGACGACGATTATGTTTGATTCTGTGATTGGCTGGTGGAGTAACACATCCCCGCGCGGTCCGTGTGCCTTTGTTGCCAACTGCTTTTTTTAAAGTTGTATCCTACTATAGACTGCTAAATGCATTAAATATGACATGCTAAAAGCCAATAGTGTAGATTGTCCTGTGGCTTCCACCGGGAAACCGAAACGCTTGCACAACCCATTGTTTCTCCATTGCTTCGAAAACGTTTGGCATTGTTTCACATCTGATAACTCGCGATAACTTTGTTTAGTAAACGGAGAACAGTAACAATACCTTGACAGTCGGTTGTTGCGAAATGTCTGGCTATCTTTAAGCATTCGAAAATATCGAACAGTTCGTTTTCGAATACGAGTACTTAGTCTAATATTAGATTCATATTCAATACTTCAAATATTCGCTCACCCCTAATAGTTACCAATTCGCTGAAACAAGCCCTATAGTATTGGCTGCATTGCACGGAATTTACGAGTACATAGGTGTCACGTAGGAAGTACGTACGTGTAATTCTTCGCGATCACGTTGGCCACCTTGGAGAGCTCCATGACTTGCAGAAGGTTCTTGGCCATCGTCGCCGTGTCATCCAGCCGGTAGCCGCGCAGCACGCAGATGAGCTCGATTATCTGAGAGCAGAACAAGTGCGCCTAGTCTGCCACGTGTTATTTGAAATATTACACAGGCAGGCGGAGCACGACGTGCCTGTGGATTCGTACTACAAGTATGTGCCTACTTAGGACATTGTAAATTAGCGTGAATAGGTGTTAGCGTGAAGCGTGAAATTAGCGTGAAGGGTGTCTGAATAACAAAATTTACGGATCGAATAGAATACGAATATTCAAGAAAACCGACCTTCTGATATCGAATTGAATGCTAAATATTTTCCAGCTTCTAAACAAACGAAATTTACAAAGGCTCATTGGATTCGATTGGGTAAAAAAAGAGTTGAAGCCTTACATTATTTTATATATGTAATGCTGTTAACTGCACGTCCCTTCAACTGAGGAGCCTGTAATAAAATAATGGAAGACGATTGTCAAAATAATCAATCGAGAATAATAAAGTAAATCAAGAAAACTTGTAGCATGACACAAGGCGAGGCGTCCTTATTTAAATAACCAGAAATTATTGCGTGGATATAAGTTAGCTATCCAAGCATTAATTCCGAAACTGGTACCTCCCTCATCAGCCGCGGCTTCATTGAAGCAGAATAATTCAGAACACGAACTGAACAGCAAAGGATATTTCCACATCCGTAGTATTATGTACTAATATTGAAGACCTACGAAGCCACTGTGGAGTTCACAGCTACCCGTAAAGGCATATTTGATAGTAAATGCAACAGCGTTGATGTGTTGGCGCTGCGTTAAAGGTGTACGTTCCGAGCAATTCATTGTAAGTTTGTTCAAATGACGTGCATCATGCAGCTTGAAAAGGCTCTCTTGTCACTTAGCTTTATAGTCAAAAACCTGCAGCCACGTCCAGGAATTCTGGACACTGGCCCTTCGGTCTTTGTCGAACTCTTAAGAATGCAGCAATATACTCGTATCTCAATGAGCAGCGTTTCTTCAAAAGATAACCCGAATTTGCCTAACTTTCAGTTAGCGACGTTGAAATGGTACTCTTTAATTAACGTAAGCATTTACGGCACGTATTCATGACTTCTCTGCAACGGGGAAGTTTCTACTAAGTGCCGTAGGGGCGTATGTTATACGCCTATACGCCTAACACAATGGCAACTCGCCCAGCAGTCTGTACTCTTGAAACTTCGTGGAGCCACAACATTCATAACGGCACGGATTACCAGCGAAGCTGTTTAGGCTGCATACAAGGGCTGCACACATTATGAAATCATGCTTTTTTTTTTTTTTCATACGGCACCACACTACGCCGACACAAGCGCCGCCACGGTCACCGTACCTCCCATGCATCTGCCGCAACTAAAGCCCAGGGGGGCTTCAGCAACCACTGCTGCAGCTGCGTCGACACAGAAGCGCAGGCCACGTGCACAGGCCACGTGCCACACTCATTCCCCCTCTCCCCCTACCCATCTCCATTGCTGTGGCGTCGTCGCCAAACCGTGCCCCTTCTCCCCTATCCGTCTCTACTCCTGTCCCCCCTCCGCTCGGAACGCACGCGAAGGTGCATACAGGGGCTAGAGGTAAAGAGCTCCGCTGTAAAATGAATTTGCGCGTGTCACCAGAGTGCTTTTAAGGGAACGTACGATACAGATTTCATTGAAACTTTAGGCCTCAACGCCTCTCCAGAGTAAGCAAAATAAGAGAAGCGCACGCACCTCACGGCCGGTGAGGTGTTCGGGCAGGCCGAGCGCTTCGGGGCAGTAGCCGATGTTGGAGGCGTACTCCGCGGGCGTGCGCAGCAGCGACCAGGAGCCGATGTAGGCGTCGCCCGACGAGCACTTGGACGTGGCGGTCAGCAGCTGCATCAGCTTCGTCTTGCCAGACCCGGTCACGCCGATTATTCCCAGGCACTGCGAAGCCAGGAGGTGAGGGGAATTTAAACAAAAACTAGCCGATTGATTGATAATGGCTGACAGATTGATATATCGTTTGATCGATCAATGCTACGAGAGATGCCATAGCGAGGGGGAGGGCTTTGACTCTGGGGCTTTAGCACCTGGCGGGGAAGAGATTAAGTGCTCGCAGGTGTTCAATCTGGAACAAAAATATATTTCGCCACAGATGTTGATGAAGTGGTTGTCTGAACGCATGCTATGCGCAGAAATTCTGTAAACCAGATATGACTTCGTTACTTCTTCACTTCAATAGCATCGCTGCAATTCAGTTTTTGTTTTATCAATTTAGTTTATTTTTTGCTTTCTTGTGTATGTTAAGAAGTTGCTCTGCTCTGTTCTATTCGTGATTGAGTCCCCCCTATTAAATGGCTTTCGGGCTTTTAGGGTACCTTGAATAAATTATTAATTAAGTTCAAACATACCCCTAATACGAATAATTACAAAATTAACCAAATCTTCGTGTAGTTGGCTATCACGCTGCGAACTGTCGTTAAACTGATGTCCGCCTCTTCAAGCATTCAAGCTGGTGCAAGAGAATTGAGCTATCTGCAGCAGAAGATTTTATCGCGATAGCAGTTATATGGACACTCCAGGCGTATTTCTGCCGTCGGCGTCGCCGTCTCCGTGAGGTTCCGTATAGAGTCCAAGGGCGATAAAATTGTGGCAGCGCACCGCATGCTACATGTACGAGTGAAAGCGTGCAATGGTGAGCCGGCAATCGCGGCTCAATCTCGCGCACGCAATGGAGGAAAGTGGGGAGGCAGCGCGCAAGGCTGCGGGGCGAGGGGAAGAAGAGAAAGGGGGGGGGGGGGGTAGGGGGGCGCCTGTCCGAGCCGCGCTATCTTGAAACCCATCTGCGACGGGGAGGACATAGTCCGCCGTGCGTTGTGTTTTCGCCCCTTAGTTCGCGTTGATACGAGAGGCATGCACAAAGGTCAATTCACTCGCTGCTGTCGCCGCGCTTCCTCCCTCCAGCGTTCTGACAGCGAGTTTCCGCGGTCATCGAGTGTGAGGTGTTCATGTTTGCTTGTGCGCAGCTACTGACACCATTCTTGTTAATTCAGTTAGTAAGCGAATGTGTTTATACGGCCGATAAAACTACTATCCTTACTCCGTATCTCTACTAGTAAATTTGCTATCGCAATTGGTGCTTCGCCTTTCGGGCGACACTGCGACTTTTTTTTAACTTGTCTTGAACCAACAATTCTCAGCGACTGAAACGCCATACTCGTAACGCGTGGCTGCTGGCTATTCTTGCACCAGCGCTGGGCGATCGCTGAGATCGAATGCAGTCAAAATTGACTGCAACGTTTTAGGGGCGAAGCTCCTTAGGGTGTGGGTCTGTCCCTCCTCTGTAGTATGTAGTAGTAGTAGTAGTAGTAGTAGTAGTAGTAGTAGTAGTAGTAGTAGTAGTAGTAGTAGTAGTCGTAGTAGGTAGCCACGTCTACTTTTATGAAAAAAAAATTCCGAAAGTTGTGTCCGTAGCGCGGTATCGAACCAGGGACCCCTCGCTTCCGAACGCGCGGCGCTAACCACTACGCCTCGAAGCGCGCATGGACACACGCACCACGATGACAATAAATACCCAACATTAACGAAAGACTTCGCGTTTCTAACGCGTTTGTGCTAGCGCGTTACGGCCCGTGTAAGAAGCTGGTGCAAGACGCTGTGGCCTCTCCGCCTTACCCCCGTATTCATAAACGCTCCTCGACTTGAACTTGACTTGCCACTGCCTTGGGCAGCGCGTTCGAAACGCGTTGAAGGCGGTGGCAAGTCAAGTTCAAGTCGAGGAGCGTTTATGAATAAGGGGGTTATACTCTCTCAGCAGTCGTGTGATGGCGTCGGCAAACGCGGTGCACGTTCCGGCATGTGTAAACGGCTGCGTAAGACGCTGTGGCCTCTCCCCCTTACTAGAGAGTACTGCACGTTTCTAACGCGTTTGTGCTAGCGTCCTCTTAAGCGGGAGATGGTGCAATTATAATGAAGGGCGCTGTTATAAAATAGGAATGACGTCACATATGGCGCGTGTCATTGGTGGAAGTCAATTGTTCGATTTAGTGCGGCGAGACTGGGCGAATTGCACGGAAGATTCATGGTTTACCGATGATTCCCTCCGGAGCTTCGCCCACTCATCATCATTCACCCCGTGGATATGCGGTGTTTTTCTTTTTTCTTTTTTTTTTCTTTTTTTTTTTCCACGCGATGCAAGAAGGCATCGGCTCGGCGTCCCCATCGACACCAGTTGCACAAAAAGTGCCGGCGCATAAGCGATCCGAGCGTCGCGTTCCAATAGCTGAGCTCTGTACAGATGCAGCACAGGTACAGTTTCGAAAGCGATAGGCCTGGCGTACGTACCTGGCGACGCTTGAGCGCAAAGCTGACGTTGTTGACGCCACGGCATGGCCCGAACGACTTGGTGAGCTTGCGCACCACGAGAGCGTACTCGTGCGGCTTAGGCTCCGATACGAGCTTCTCGACCATCGCAGACTCGTGGGTGACGTCGGAGTCGAGCGGTGACGTGGCCAGGCGTGGGCCTTCGTCATGTTCCAGCGACAAAACGGTGTCTTCGCGCCTATGGAACTGCGCGCGACGAGCCGACGAAATTGAATGGCAATTAAATCGGAAATCGGTGATGTGGAGAGTGCTTAGAGAAAGCATAGAGTTTCCTACAAGTATTACTAGAGGCCACTCAGGGAGCACGATGGCTCAGCCAAAGATGCTATTCTGGACATTGTCAAATTCGACGGAATTGTCAAATTATGGAATGGTGGTATTTTGAGCCAATCATGGAGGTCGCAGCAGCCCACTGGGCCTCTCTGATTGGCTCGAAATGGCACCATTACCAAATTTGACAATATAGCGGAATTTAACAATGATCACTGCATAGGAGTGATTATCAGTACGCGGATGTGCCAAACTTGATCTTGCTGACTTCAAATGAATTTGTGACTTCACCAATAGATCATTTTAAACGAAATGTTGCGTTATGAATGCAGCAATTCGCAATGATAACGTATGTGCACAGGAAAACGCTTCTGCGTTTGAGAAAATATTGTTGCTTCGAAATTTAGGGCAATAAAGACAGATAGAGCGTAGAAAAAAAAAATGTCACCAGGATGTCTGAATCCACAAGCACGAAAATCAGACAAATCAACGCACTAATCAACATTTCCATGGTAATTGAACGAGTGTTTCATCTAGAAATTTTAGCAGGCCTCAAACCGGAATATAGGTCGGCCTGGACCACAGGTCGGCCCCTGAACTTGATTTTTCCAGACCGCGACGACTCACAATGTACTAAAGACCGCTCAAGACGAAGGGCCACTTTAGCTGTTCTTCATCGGGAAAAAAAATTCTGCCTATATTCCGGTTTATACGGTGTATACATGAAACGGAAAGGTTATCATCCAGCTGAGAGTTGCACGAGAACTACAAAGGAAATTCGTACGAGTTACTCAGGTCCCCACAGAACTGGATTGCCAAATTCGGTGCCCTTCGATTTGAGTTATCGATTAATTCGGCTTCGTTCTGCGACCTGCTAGTCCCCCGGTTACATCTGATAGTATAGAGCGACCGCCCCGGAAACGCGTAGGTCCCGGGTTCGCTTCCCGGACCAGGACCATGTTAAAGCGCAGCTTTTTTTTTTTTTTTTGCTCTTCTTGCGGGTTTGGGGTGCCTGCTGTCTGCTACAGGGTCGGCCAGTACCTCGGCGGATATGTCTGAGGATATACCCGAAGGTTATAGGAAGGTACGCCGAATACAAACACAAATACTAAATTATACCCTAATAGCAGCGAACGGGTTCACACGATCATCGTATGCTGACCGACGAAGTATTACCAATTAGCGCACCTCTGTTCTGCGTAAAAAATATATCATCACTATCATCATCATCAGCCTATATTTATGTCCACTGCAGGACGAAGGCCTCTTCCTGCGATCTCCAATTACCCCTGTCTTGCGCTAGCGTATTCCAACTTGCAACAGCGAATTTCATAACTTCATCATCCCACCTGGTTTTCGGCCATCCTCGACTGCGCTTCCCTTCTCTTGGTATCCATTCTGTAACCCTAATGGTCCACCGGTTATCCATCCTACGCATTACATGGCCTGTCCAGCTCCATTTCTTCCGTTTAATGTCAACTAGAATATCATTTAACCCTGTTTGTTCTCTGATCCACACCACTCTCTTCTTGTCTCTTAAAGTTACTCCTAAGATATAAGTAAGTAAAGTTACTCCTAAGTAAAAGCAGCGGAAGAATTCTATACTGACCTGTACAGTTCCCAAAACAGCCAAGCTACTTTCATTCAAAATAGTGATGAACCGGATACAGAGGCTCCTTCTATAACTAGCGATGAAGTTAGGAGGGCCTTGAAAGACGTGACCAGAGGAAAAGCGGCTGGATAAGATGGAATAACAGTAGATTTAATCAAATATGGAGGATATATCATGCTTGAAAAGCTTGCAGGTCCTTTATACGCAATGCCTCACAACTTCAAGTGTACCAGAGAGCTGGAAGAACGCCAACATTATACTCATCCATAAGAAGGGAGACGTTAAAGAATTGAAGAATTATAGACCCATTAGCTTGCTCTCAGTATTGTATAAAATATTCACCAAGGTAATTTCCAATAGAATCAGGGCAACACTTGACTTCAACCAACCAAGAGAACAGGCTGGCTTCAGGAAGGGATATTCTACGATGGATCATATCCACGTCATCAATCAGGTAATCGAGAAATCTGCGGAGTACAATCAACCTCTCTATATGACTTTCATAGATTATGAAAAGGCATTTGATTCAGTAGAGATACCAGCAGTCATAGAGGCATTGCGTAATCAAGGAGTACAGGAGGCATACGTGAATATCTTAGCAAATATCTACAAGGATTCCACAGCTACCTTGGTTCTCCACAAGAAAAGTAGAAAGTTAATTACCTATCAAGAAAGGGGTCAGGCAAGGAGACACAATCTTCCCAATGCTATTCACTGCATGCTTAGAAGAAATATTCAAGCTCTTAGACTGGGAAGGCTTAGGAGTGAGAATCAACGCCGAATATCTCGGCAACTTTCGGTTTGCAGATAACATCGCCCTATTCAGCAACAATGGGGACGAATTACCGCAAATGATTGAGGACCTTAATCGAGAAAGTGTAAGAATTGGGTTGAAGATGAATATGCAGAAGACAAAGATAATGTTCAATAGCCTGGCAAGGGAACAAGAATTGAGGATCGCCAGTCAGCCTCTAGAGTCTGTAAAGGAGTACGTTTATCTAGGTCAATTACTCACAGGGGACCCTGATTACGAGAAAGAAATTTACAGAAGAATAAAATTGGGTTGGAGTGCATACGGCAGGCATTGCCAAATCCTCACTGGGAGCTTACCACTAGTCGTTGAAAAGAAAAGTATACAATCATTGCATTCTACCGGTGCTAACATATGGGGCAGAAACTTAACAAAGAAGCTCGAGAACAAGTTAAGGACCGCACAGAGAGCAATGGAACGAAAAAACAAAATATATATTCCTACATAAAACCTCGAAATACCTTGTCAGTTCACAGGTATCTCTAATGCACACCGACCTGTTAATGGAAGAGCGCATTACGTTCGACGGATTGTTCAATTTACGTGATTTCTTTTCTTTAGCCGTTCGGTATGTGCCCGTTTGGTGTGCTTATAATGCCAATCCTTAAGGATGCGTATGCGCTACTGTGACAATAGGTACAGAATACTTAAATATGGCTATATATGTGTCTCTCCTGTCACCTGTCATCGCCACACCTGTCATCGCCACTCTTCCCCCAACAAGCATCTTAAACATCGTCCTCGTAATGTCGCTGCGTCATGTCGCTGCGTCATGTCGCTGCCCGATTTGGAGTTTGTATTTTTACATAGCTTGGGAGCGATGTATTGAATAAACTTAAAAACTGGATGTTAAGTTGCGACCTCTGTGGTGGATAAACATTAACGTTACACGAGCTTACACGTTGTGTAGGATTAAAGTAACAACATCATAAGCACCGCCTTTAGTTGTGAGGGCCGCTGTAGCAGACCGACTGAGCCGGTACGAGCGTGACCACGTGACCACGTATTGTGTCGTGGCGTCGCGCCACAAAAACCTCCTGGGAAATGAAACCTAAAGATATTAAATTGAATTATTAACTGCACTGTGAGGTTTTTCTCATATTTTTCTAGGGTTTAGATCTGTATGACCTTCATTTGATGCAAAAAAATAAAAAATGAATACTACAAAAGATCATGTCAGTACCCCTTGACAAATAACGGAAAGCTAAAAAGAGGCACAGGAAACGCGAAGTGCTTCCTGTGTGCCGTGCCCTTCTTTCATGTGTCCGTGCCTTCTAGCGCTAAAATAAGTTCGCCACGAATGACAGGACTCGCCAAAACCACTATACTGATGGATCACTTATGCGGCCTGGCAAGGTATGAGAATTTTTCCTGCCTCCCAAAAAAGGAACTAAAATTGGAGAAAATGGTTTGAAATCTATGACGTCACACTGACGTGTTGGTGCTGAGGCTCCTGCGCTTCATTTTAAACAAAGGTGAAAGTTCGATCTTTATTTTAATCAATCTTATCACAATCTAACAAACACATTACTAAACTCACACCCCGCCATTCTGAGCTGACTCGGGGACCTTTCTTTAGTGTCGTTTTAATCCTGCCTCTAAAGAAGAAAATGCGCAAGTGCTTTTTTTTTTTCTTTTCATTGCCAGCACTGAATGGAACCGCAGTGCTGCCGCCTTCTTACCTGCGCTATCACCTTCCTGCGTAGCCTGGCGTACGGCGGGGCGTCCATGAAGGCGACGAAAGCGAGGAGCACAACAGCCTCGACCAGCATCACGTACACCTCGATCATCGCGGCGCACGACAGCTCGTACGGCTGGACCATCGTGCGGCGGCCACCGTCGACAATGTTCATGCTGCTGCTGTTGCGCGATGGCAGCGCTGCAAAAGCGTCGGCCAGTCATGGTCATGATCATCATTAGCAGCCTATTCGCGCATGTCAACTGCAAGGAGAAGGTTTCCCCCAACGATCCAGTAGCGCGTCTGCTTCACTAAAACTGCTACAGAAGTTTCGTAGGCCTTGATTTGACGCGCGTCGGCAGCACACACTTCGGACGGCTCGTAACAATGCAAGTTCAAATTTCGCGCCTATCTGCTCCGGCGAGCTGATTGGAAGCGCAAAGAGAGATGACACACCAACATGGTTGCACTTAAAACTTCAACAACATTGACTCTTAATTTGTTTCTTTCCTGAGAGCCTCGTCTAGATTGCACAAAAGTAGATAATGGCAGCGCAGTGCTTCCACATTCAGGCAGCCGGGGACTGTACAGCAGCTGTCCAGTGACGCTGTGGAAGGTGTAAATGCGTGCAAACTGCGAATCCATGAAATCACGCACATACTCGGCGCAAACGCATCGCGTGAGGACAGCGCCCATGACGCTACACGAGTGGTCTATATACGAACGCATCGCGCAAGCGTTGTTTCGTCTCCCGTCTGGACCAAACACACAGATTTTATTGCGATAGCAATTATATGGACACTCAAAAGCACATTTCTGCCGTCGCCGTCGCCGTGAGGTTCCGTATGACGTCAATGGAGATGAAATCGTCGCCGCGCGCCGAACGCTGTATGTGCGAGTGAAAGGGCGCGAGGGGCGCGCGCTTTCACGGGGAGTGAACGCACGGCGGAGAACAAACGCGCGTTCTGCGCCGTGCTCCCTTAAGGGCTGCAGAAGTAGGCGTCTCTTTCCTCCTTTACAATCACCATATATGTAGAGCAAACGCGCCTTCTTCCGATGCGCGAGAGGCCGTGGGGGAGGGAGGAGGTGGAGGGAAGGGAGGCGACGTTTAGCTGCGGTACCAAGTGCCTATTTATATCAGAGGCTCCGGCAACAGTCACCAACGCCGCACGCATTTTGAGCGAACGCGGGCAAAACGCCCACGGCGTCGACAACAGTTCTGCGTGTTGCCGGTGCTGCTGCATGTCCAAGTTTATACAGCTGATAAAGCTAATATCATTACTCCGTATAGCTCTCTACCAATTTGCTATCGCAATTGATGCTTCGCCTTTCAGGTGAAACTGCGACAACCTTTTTTGTACGTTCCTTCTAGCAACCTCGAGTATTCTAGATACCACTTCTTAATTTGCTTACTCCCTTTCACCCGTATGACTTCTGTCAAGGGGTGATCGTAGCCTCTCTATTCAAGGAACAATATAAAGCAGCGCGAACTATACATGCACACGCACAAAACGATAGACATAGATTTGATAGTTTGTCGTTTCTATTCTGGCTTTCTTCTGCACACTGATACAACGATTACGCTAATACCTGTGGATACATAAAATAGTCACAGGGTCACAAGAATGAGCTGTTGGAAATAGCGCATTCTTGTGTGCGCATGTGTCTTTCGTTCTGTCCGTGTCTAGTTCGCACTTATTTATCATTCCTTCTGGGGTACCAATGTGGCCCAAACACTGCCAACCTTTCTTTTTCTAGATGATTTTTTTGCTCCATGCTTTCATCCTCACCATCGCGCCACAGAAACCGGCGCGCTCACCGTTGCAGCAGTACTTGAGCGATATGGTGTGGCTGAGGTCGATGGTCCGGCAGGCGATGGCGAGCTGCTCCTCGCCGGCCTCGCAGATGTCGTTCTCGCGTTTCAGGCGCTGCAGCTGCGCGATTCCGCGCGTGAGCGTGAACGTGGGTACGCTGCGGAACAGGATGTCCAGTACCCACGGCACCAACGATAGCAGCCGCGCCTCGGCCACGGTCAGCGTGAAGTGGACGATGACCGTCTCCAGGGCGCCCACCAGCCCTGCACGCCGAAGGGAGTCCCGTCGCAGGGTGCGGTTGGGGACCACACAATACACGGTTTGCACTGACGTCAGCGTGGCCGTCATCTTTGGGTACTGTCTATAGTCGGGTACAACTTTAGAAGGCAGCGACATTTGTCCCTCAAAGCCGGATGCTCACGAGCCTCCACCAATGGGCGCGCACTCTAGACACGTCATGAGCCGGACGGCCGGTGACCCCGCCGACGGAGAACATGGCAGCCCGCTCTTCGAGCTGGGCTGAGTCGCGTCAGCGGGCTATTTCTTTAGTCGCGGAGGCAATCGGCTATTTTCTTTAGTCGCGGAGGCAATCGGCTGCCGCGCTTCGGACCTCTCCTGCCTTCTTAAGTTGTGGCCGACTATAGTAGGTCGAAAAGAAACGTGACAGCAGGACAGGCGAGTCTTGCGCTGAGCGACAAATCGATAACAGTGATGACCGGGAGAAAAATGTTCACCGTCAAAGATTAAAAACAAACAATGTACGCGTGATAACTTGATGCCCTGACGTCATGGTAACTGACATGATCGGGTACTAGCACGGTGAGGAGACGGCGTCAGTGACATCGCGTGAAAATGTGAACCATGGCTCGACCAATAACGTGTTCTAACTTCTATACAACACTTTTGCCCTAGCTTAGGACTCGAGCAATATAGCTCGAGTCTTAAGGGCTGAGTGACTGAATTTTGCCATTACTAAGAATAAATATCAATTTTTAAAAAAGCCGCAGGTTCACCCGAAAGGCGAAACATTGGTAGTGATAGCAAATTATTAGACAACCACACGAAGTAAGGTTCGTAGTGTTGACTGGAGACGCATGGTGCGAATTTTTGCGCGAACTGTCGCGCGAACTGTCGCGCGACGTGTCGGAGTCCCACTTTCCACATACGACGATTCGGGACACGAAAATAAAGCCGCAGTTTCGCCCGAAAGACGAAGCACTGATAACGATAGCAAAGTATTAGGCAATTACACGAACAAAGGGTCATAGTATTTTTTTAACGGCCGTGTAAGTTGCCGAAAACGTTCGCTTACTAACTGAAGAAGCGTGGTGTCAAGGGCGCAGGACAAATATGAACAGATCTCACTCCACGATCGCGAGCCCCCGCTTTCACAACGCTGGTGGGACAAGAAGCGCCGGCAACGGGAGAGCGAAGTCTTCATGCTGCCTCTCGCTTCACCGCGTCTCCGAAACAAATTACGCGACCTCCAAAACTATATAGGCGCGCGTGAACGCCGCTTTAAACAGAAATAGATCCACGCACCTAAACGTTGGCAAGTTCATGCCTTTTTAACTCAAGTGACAAGAGTTGCAAAGCCATGTATTCTACATGTCTACGTGGTCCGTGTAATGGCGCACGGTATCGTAGACGCAAAGAGCCAGGTTTTAAGTGGATTGAAGGACGGGACGAAACCGAGGCTCACCGGTAAAAAAGATGAAGATGACCATGATCGAGAAGCCGAATGAGCTGTCCTTGAAATGGGTGGACACCACGTAGCAGAAAGGCACCATGGACAGACCGTGCGCCAGGAAGAGTACCGACAGCACCGCTACAGGACACAAACATGCCATTAACATCTTCATTGTCACCATAACATTACGTATGCTT
Source organism: Dermacentor silvarum (assembly GCF_013339745.2). Taxonomy (NCBI): domain Eukaryota; kingdom Metazoa; phylum Arthropoda; class Arachnida; order Ixodida; family Ixodidae; genus Dermacentor; species Dermacentor silvarum. The sequence continues at coordinate 110,078,713 of NC_051164.1, read as the reverse complement.
AGCAACACCTTCTGAGGCAGTCGCTGAAACAAGCGCGAATACACCAACTAATCATGCCGACTTTCTCAGTAGCGTCTTTTCCTTTGGTCCCTGCTTTGGCGTCGTGTCTTTTCCTTCGCTGTAGCATTTAATCACGGAATTTCAGCGTCCATTGAAGTCCGTCGCAATGCGAGAGCTATTTGTGAAGGTACGTGCAGGGAACAAAAGTTTTACCGCGATAGCAATTATATGGACACTCCAAGCAGATTTCTGCCGGCGGCGTCACCGTCGCCGTGAGGTTCCATATGAAGTCCAAGGGCGATAAAATCGTCGCCGCGCGCCGTATGCTGTATGTCCGAGTGAAAGCGCGCGCTTTCACGGAGAGCAAACGCGATGTCTTCCGTCGTGCGAAAGGCCGTGCATGGATGGGATGGAGGGAGGGAGGGGAGGCGACATTTAGCTGCGGCACCAAATGCGTATCTTGCGACCGGTCGCAAGGAAAACTGCATGGCGACTCAGTCTCCCACGCGAAATGAGGAAAGCGGGAAGGCAGCGCGGGCGGGAGGGGGTGCGGCTTCTACTCTGCCACCAATTGCGTACTTGTACTTTGCGCGACTGCGGGCTGTCGCGCGCACCGTATCTTGAAGGCGATCTCCACACGGCTCTTACCTTTTTATGCGCTGTGCTTTCGCCGCTAGTTTCCGTAGAGCGATAGACCGCACGAACCTTCCCTCGCTGCTGCAGCGCGCTTGCTCACGCTAGCGTTTTGACAGCAGTTGTCTGCGGTCATCGGAGTGTAATCTATTTATGTTTGCTTGTGCGCGCTGACACCACGCTTGTTAATTCAGTTAGTAAGCGAATGTGTCCAAGTTTATACAGCTGATAAAACTACTATCCTTACAGTATACTTATAACTCTCTATATACTAATTCGCTATCGCAATTGATGCTTCGCCTTTCGGGCGAAACAGCGAATTTTTGCGGAGCACGGAATCTGAGCAAAATACCAAATGCATTCGCGGTTAATGTATTTGATGTTGACTGTGGAGAATTCCCTCGTACGACTACCGAGTTGCTAATTCCCAAGCTGAGCGCGAGCACGGAGAAAGAATAATTTAGGCAGCGCAACTCGGCTCCTTCCCGCGTCGTCAGTGTCACACAGGGGCGCGGCGGTGGACGTCGTGACAGCGTCCCCTACCGAACGCCTGGCGTATTGTCACGTGACAATTTGTCGAGTCGAAGCGATGCAGCGGATCCATGACGCGGCGAGCGCGCTCTTGTCTGCTCGTGCGCGGCTGCTTGATGCTAGTGCGCCGCCCTTGCATTAGGTAGCTACAGCTGGAGGATGGTGGCTAGAACCGTAGCTCGAGCACGCTATTGCTGCAAACGATGCCTGTCGCTTAGGCACAACCACGGCCGCCTGGATCGGCGCGCGCGCGGCGGGGGACAACAAAGGTAGTTCCTTGCGGCGCCGCAAGGGGCGCTGCAGAAAGGTTCGCACTAGGGGCTTTAGTTCGCACTAGGGTGCCTCGATGCCAGCGCCGCCGTTCAGGGTGGTGCCATCCTTTGACCGCACCCGCGCCGCCGCTTTCTAGCTGCGACGCCATCTTGAATAACAGCGAGCGGTTGCGAGTGCTTAGTGCCGGTGCTTAGTTCGAGACACAGTGCGCGCGGATGCTTCGCTGACGCTTCTACTTGCTGGACAGTGTTCAGCCGCATGAATGACAAGCTTGTCAAGTGCATCGAGTCGACATGACGGGCTGTTGTGTTCCCAACTGCACCGGATCGGCGCGTAAAGGGCTTCGTTGTTTACGCTTCCCCCGGGACCCAGAGCGAAGGAAGAGATGGGAAGCCCAAGTAAAGCGGTATCACTGAAAGGCAACGGATAGCTCCTACATTTGCGAGGTAAGTGTTAAGAAAGTTTAGACTATCGCATCGTGTTTTTCATTTAAATAAGAAAGTATTCTCTGATCCTCGCTCACGTACCTACGTTCGCTCACGAACTAAGCACTGCACCGATGCTGTCTGAGTAGCCTATGGTTTGCGAGCGCGCGTCGCATAGGCTTTTGCCGTTTTGATCGGCGCAGTCTATGCGAGTAGTACCCTTATTTTAAGGACTGACGAAAATGCTTCACCGCGAAATAGCCTTACATTAGCTACAAATCGTCATGTAAACCACCATTTTACTTTTTCACGGGAACCACACATCGTGTGTCTCTTGTTTATTTTTTTTTTTCCCCTCAGTTTTTCGCTACTGGTTATTTGGGACTAAAGAACGCATGCTCCTTCTGGGAAGAGCGGCTGTTGTGTACCTGGCAAGCGAAGCATTGTTATTTTCTCTATTCTCAGCAGATATCTTGCGGATCTCAGGTTGTTACGTTATATAGCTGATTTTTTAGACGAATATATTTGTAGCGTGGTGCTCGTAAGCCGATAGTCATTCGTGCTCATTCCCGATCGTAGTGGGTACTGTGACGGTCTTTAAATGCCTGTGCACGGTATGCCCAGGTGTAGTAGAGTTAAGGGGCATCATGGGACCAAAATGTTTCGGCGCTTTCTGGCATGGTGTCTGTTGTAGCCTGTGCATTTCTTCGAAACGTGTGAAGCGAGGTGATACAGCATTACTTCCGCGAAAATTTATTTTTAAGCACTGTAATGGTTTCTCTGTATTTACAAGGCAACTTTTCATATCAATAATCACTTTTGTTGTTTTACTTGTACTTAGAAACACTTCGAAGAGGACCAGTACGAGGGAAATCGACAGGATGGGCGCCGTCTGTTAAAGTCAACAGCCCTACATCATCATGGACTATATTTTCGAAGTGAAAAACATTGCTAATCTGTATTTGACTGTCTTAGTTTCATTTACGGTTTTTGTACGCGATGTGTATGCAGTGTTGTTTATTTTTTCAATGTAGCCATCGATGTGTTTGGCTGATGCGACGTATTCGATAGTAGCTGATGTATTCTGGCTGGATATCTTGATTAATATTACCCGCGGTTGCGTTTTCTTGTTTGCATTCTTGTTTTCGATTTATATTGTGTGTAATAAGGTTGATGTACTCACTTGAACCCCCCCCCCCCCCCCCATGTAATGAATAAATTTTAAAAAAACTCTCCCTATCCCGAATTGTGTGTCGAGCCTACCATGCAATTTTTTTTATCTCGTCTTTCAACATAACCTTCAGGCGCCACACAGTACATATAATTTTTCATGTACATATCTCTTTCATGATTTATTGTACTAGACATTATAAGTAAATGTATTTTGTGCATCGTTTGGTTTCTTGTGTGTACTACGCAAGATTGACACAGACAATTTACGTTACAGGTTTCTCTACAGCACTAACTAAACCTTATTTTCACATCGCAGTTATTTTTACACCAGCTTAAGCCTGCCAGCACACAGTCTTGTGGGCAAAAAAAGCAAAATTGCGCGTAGACATCGTCAAATAATTGCAACGAACGCGAAGAGCACGCGCAACGCAAGGGAAACTAACCGCCGTGCGCGAGTGGCTGGCTACGGTAAAGGAGGCGTGACGTGTAAACCAAAATACAACAGCGAAAAAGAAAAACTTCCACACACAGGGGGTCGCAAACCTTATATACCAAGCATCTAAGCGCAAAAAAAAATAGTGCATATTTCAAACATACACACGGCATATTAAATGTGATTGAATTAGGCAACTTGGGGCATGTTCCCGGCGCCATACATTTACGTCTTGGACCTTCGACGAGTTGACGGCTATTGATTATAAAGATGTGCAGATGCGATACTGATAAAAAAATACTCATCAAGGCAAAGCACTTGGAAGTCCGCCGCGAGTAACACTATTTCTGAACGCAAGCGTAACTGAGTCTCAGCTCGTGTGATTCAATATGGCGGCGCCAGCGGGGCTGTCTCCACCCTGAACGGCGGCGCTGGGCATCGAGGCACCCTAGTTCGCAGTAGAGTTACTATATGGTTCCCGCAGGGAGCCAGAGTTGGGCCTCCGTTTTCCACTTGCCGCTCCGTTGCCATTCGCCAAGCGCGGTCACGTGGAACTCCGAATTGCTGCAGGGAAGCTTACCTACCGCGACGCCATTCCTCCTTTCGGCCTCGTGAATTCCAGCGCCATCGCGATCTGCGCGGCGCGTTTGATTTTGTCTGACAGACGCGGCAGCTATCGCGCGAGTGCATTAATTCTCTGGGCAAATCGCGTAACGTCTTCGTATTCTGTGCCCGTCACTTGCGTTATCGGCATGAGAAGTTACAGTGCACGCTACTGCAGGAGTCGCAGTAAGTGTGGAAATTTTTTTTTTTTCATACCGTGCGCCCGGTCAGCCATCTGACGCCGATTACAGTGGCTTTTACGAATGGGATGCGGCAAGCCAGCTCCCAGAAATTCAAGAATTTGTGAGGCAAGCTTACGCCAGAAGAATGACGACGTTATTTCTGCTTGTTGGAGTATGCCATTTGGTTCTATATTTTAAAAGGTTCTGGTAAAACGCGTAAAAATATGAGCTCATACCACCTGTTATATTTTTTTGAGCACCAGATACCACATCCATGCTCTGCTATCAGCTTGGTTGATCAAGCAGCAAGCGTAGAAACGTGTCGTAATACCACACTGAACATGTAACCTACTGTGAAAGATACAAAAAGGGCAGAAAGAAAGGTGGTAAATAGCCCAGTCCTATAACAACGCACTGCCGGAGAAAAGAGAGAAAGGACGCTGCTCTCTTTCCTATCTTTATCCCCCCCCCTTCCGAAGCACTTCCAAGCACTCCGTACAGATGGTTAACCAGCGAAGCTGTTAATCCCGACGCTGTATTGAAGCGTTTCTCAATTATTGGTTACATGTTTGTGCTTCTCGTGGAACGCAAGCGCCAATGGCGGGCGGATGCTGCTAACTCGAAATATCGAACGCATGCGACCCCGCCGAGCCGAGGAGACAGCGTTGCGGGCAGAGCAGCGTCAACGTGGCAATGGCGGGAACGCATTCGCCGGGGCCAACGCCGCCGCATTTCTCGAGCGGCACTTTGGCTTCGACTGCAACGAAACGTCCACGTTGAAATCGCGAAGTGGAACGCAAGCGCCAATGGCGGGTGGATGCTGCTAACCACGACGCCGTGCTAGCTCGAGATATCGAACGGATGCGACAACGGCGAGCCGAGGAGCCGGCGTTGCGGACAGAGCAGGTACGACGCAGAGAACGACGTCACTAACGGCGCTGCCAACGGCGCTCGTGCTTGGGTGCGACGTAGATAACGACGTAACTGACGGCGCAGCCAATGGAGACGTTTATAGAAACATGGGACGAACGGTTTTTCGTTTCGCCTAGCCATATACAGCTTTCGCTGTAATAACGCAGGCGCCCATGTGTGACCTGCTAGCGTGCATTTCGCGCCTATGACTTTACTGTTGTAAGAAAACGTTCGCAGCAGCTCTGCATTCTATTGCGGTGTTTGCGGTGCAACGCCGCAATCGCACCATTACAATCGAAACAAGCGCGAAGGAGACCAAAAAAGAGCGCCCGAGAGCTTACGCGAGCAGACGACAGAACGAAACCAGTGGTCCGGCTGATACCACACACGAGTACGCATCGAGTGGTCGGGCGGGTCCGCATAACACCAGTTTCCCGCGCGCACGTCACTGAAGTGGGCGGTCTCATTGGTATCCGCTGTTCGCGGGTCGCGTCTAACTCCGGCTCCGCGTTCGCTCTTGAACGCAGCCCCTGCGCGAACGAGAGGTGGCTTCACTGCACAAATTTGGATTGCAAGATGGTGGACCCATTATTCCCAACTCTGGCTCCCTGCGGGAGTTATATACAGTAATTCTACTTGTTCGCAGTTACTCGTCTCCTCCTCGCCCAGCATGACCTTATCGCAAGTGCTCGCGCTGGCGCCGGCCCATAGTTTCTCCTCCTGTTATTCTTTCTCCGTGGTCGCAAGCGAATGTAACAATCACAACCTCGCATGCTACCGAAACCACCCCGTCCTGTCCCCGTCACTGCACCGGTGACAATATATAATGTACTCACCGATGTATTCGGGCCTCCTGAGGTATCGGTGGCTGAAGCAGATGGTGGGCACGAAGACGAAGGCGCAGGAGGCGGCCAGCGCGGTGTCGAAGATGAAGTTGCTGAGCCAGTAGACGATGCCGGACACGCCTGTCATGAGCTGCAGGTGCTTGAACTCGCTGCACATCTCCGTGATGGGGAACACCACGAAGCTGGCCGCGTGAAAGCACAGCGCCAGAGGCATGAAGATGCCCATGAGCACCTCGACGACCAGCGCGTCGGCGTTGAGCGGAATGCCGGCGAAGAAGAGCTTGCTCTGCAGCACCTGCTGCAGGTCCTGCTTCTCGTCGGCGCCACCCCGGTGGCGGCCGGTCTCGTTGCTGTACGGATGGTTGATGAGCACGAACCGCGCCGCCGGATGGTCCGTGATGTTACGCAGCAGCGCCGAGTGGTACAGGTTGACCAGGAGCGGAGCCGCGTGCGGGCACTGGCCGTTGTACCACAGCGTGGGCTGCGCGCCGCGCGTTTTGTCATTTACTCGAACAAGCCTTAAGAGGAATCTTTAGCTCGGTGCCAACTACTACGACACACACGCCCATGTGTGTCGCCTTGTTTTGTCTGTCAGTGCGCACTGCTAAGCGTTCGCGCTGTGAGAAATTCATGTTAATTTCTCCTGCAGATGGTTACAGTGAATCCAAATGGTCCCACAGCATCGGACAGCGTTGCCGAAGGGCGATCGGCTATATCGTGGTTTGTATGACGGTTCCCGTCAGATTACCGACGCTATTAAGGTCGGTTTGATGAAAATGGTCGATTTCGGTGCAAAATATCGTAATTTTGTACCCTATATAGAGCGAAACATTTAAGCGGCTGCGATATAGAACTTATTTCCGACGAATTTTCGCCGCGGCATTTCCCGGCGTCGGCGCGTCTATTTCGCAGAGCGCGGTAGCGGCAATGTATAGTCCCTGTCGAGACGGTTCACGAGTACAGTCGGCAATCATGTACATGATAGCGTGGTTACCACTCGGCGTGAAGGAGACGCACCGACGCAGCATATACGTCGTAAATTCGCCCCTTCTGGTCTGGTTATCGTTGTAAGCGCTAGCAGACGCAAGCTGTCCCTTACCGTTAACATAAGCTCGGCCCTTTGAGAGTCCGCGGTAAAGCCACACGTGCGAAACGCTGCTCCTCAGCTCATCTCGCGATGTGTTTGGTACCCGCCATGGTGTCTCCATTGTCTTGGCGACCTGCTGCCGAGCACGACGTCACGCTTGAACCCCGGCCGCGGCGGCCGTATTCTCATGTGTTATGGAATGCTAATAACGATCCACTATATACCGTATATAATATACTCAAGCATAGATGCGTGATAAAGAAACTCAGGTGGGCAAAGTATTCCGGAACCCTTTCCATACAGGGCCTCTCCTATAGCTCCGGTGCTGTCACAGGAGATATTGTTTGAGCACTAAAACTTGCAAAAGCAGGAAACAAAGCTACAGAGCGAAATATTTACTGCGATATATATGCTAGCTGCCCGGCGGAACTTGCATACATGTCATTATCTTGCATGTACTTGTAAGGGAAGCGCAGTCGAAGACGGCAGAAAACTAGGTGGGGTGATCAAGTTAGGAAATTTGCAGGCGCAAGTTGGAATCAGCTAGCGCAAGACGGGGTAATTTGAGATCGCAGGCAGAGGCCTTCGTCCTGCAGTAGACAAATATAGGCTGATGATGACGACGACATGTCAATATATGCATTATGTGTTTATATTAGCTGTCATATGTAAGCGATGTGCTCGATTCACACGCGAAAATAAGTAAATATAAATCTTTCAAAATGACCACCGTTGTTCCCGCAATGCCACCACCGAAAATACGCGTAATTACTGGGTACGGACCTGATTGGCCCGTAATATGGCAGCAGAAAAAAAATTAGAACGGCACATATTTAAGCGGTAATATATAAAAATCAGTAATAAGTTCGCTAGCACGTAATTGGCATTCTCTGTAATGCAAATTAAACAGCGAAACAAGCGTTTATGTGTGTCTACTCCTCTCAACAGTGGTGGAATAAAGGGATGCCTCAGGCGGGAGCCAAGGTTTCACCGAAGGGACTTGTAAGCTCAACAGCTGACGAATAGAAATATCTCACCAACCTGTGATCCTTTTGTCATGTCTCGATTATAAAATCTTTAATAAAAGCTGCTGATTGCAGCCCACCCGTTGGCTGTGGTTTCGCTGGTGACCGATAGTAGACATCTTTTTTCCTGCTATGCTAAGTTTTCTTCTTTTTCTTTTTTTTTTCCTTTTTAATTGGTTTAAGCCTGTTATATTAATGGAGCAGGCAGGGGTAAATATTTTATTTTATTTTTCAAAACCCCACAGTAACAAAATGTCATGTTTGGATTTCTACTCACGTGTTGTCGTTTTCCCAGTTTCGCGCAGTTAAAGTGTGGGGTTTTACGTGCCAAAACAACCATCTGATTATGAGGCACGCCGTAGTGGGGGACTCCGAATTAATTTGGACCACCTGGGGTTGTTTAACGCGCACCTAAATCTTAATAAGTACACTGTGTTTTTGCATTTCGCCCGCATCAAAATGCGGTCGCCGTGGCCGGGATTCGATCCCGCGACCTCGTGCTTAGCAGCCCAACACCATAGCCACTAAGCAACCATGCACGGCGGGTGTTTCGCGCAGTTAGTACACCCATGAGTTGGCATGAACCAACTAGTGTCCTGTTCGTTTAAAACAAATATTGGGGCGCCTAAATTGCACAGTGGGTTAACCTCGAGTAACACGATCCCACCAATCGCTGATTTACGCCCGTATACTAAAGCAATCCTCCACTCAGCCGTCCAACTTGATTCAAGAGAGTGACTTGGAAGATTCCTGGGAGATTGTCTGCGTCGCCTTTTTGCGCAGAGCGACTGCGCGGCCGCGAGCCACGTCATGCTCGTCCACGGACTGAATCAGCGATCCGTCACGTCTTGTGAATACAGCTTTACGCGGGGACTCGCGATTAATTCTGACTACCCCAATACCTAATTACTCTCTCATAGTAAGTGACTCAAAAACTGCCATATACAACTTTAGAGCGGTAGGGTTTGCAGGACAGCCCTAGCCACCCTATCCCATAATCCGCCATCCCAACTTCTGAGTTTAATCTGGACACCTGCTCACGCAGGCCTAATCGGCACGCAAGTGCTCGAGCTTTCACGAACCGAGCGCAGGGTAGACTAGGGGACGGTTCAGACGCCAATAATCTCCCTCCAAAGACAGGTTACTTTCATACCATGACAATTGCGAGCATTACCGCCTAGGTCGCCGAACCATCACACCTTTAATGTGTCGGTCGTCACGCATACACGAGGTGCTGTGGCGTAAACTGCAGACTCGCACTTTTCTATCCCCTGCCTTAGGTCACAAAATTGACCCTGGAATATACCCTACCTCAGCCTGCAAGTTTTGTCCCGCTAGCAGAGCGGACCTAAACCACATTATGTGGCAATGCAAGAACCACTCCCCAGCCCCTAACCTTTGTAGAGTTTTAAGTAGTCGGGAGCTGTAGGAGGCTGCCATGCGCAGCTACAACCCCGAACTTCAGGAAGCTATCCTGAGGTGGGCTGAGGTGGTAGAGGCGGCCTACCGCGAGTAGGACCACCTCTCTCGCCTTCTTCTCGCAGCCCCTTTCCCTTTAAGATAGGATAAATCAAGTTGTTTCTCTCTCTCTCTCCCTCTCTCTCTCTCTCTCTCTCTCTCTCTGACTACCCGTGGTTCTTTACTGTGAACCCCAATGTGTGTGCACATTTATATAGCTTTAGCAGGTTCGGGCATTCCGGTATACGCAATGACGATTGCGGATTGCTGAGTTTGCCGGAGGCGGGAGCGGTCGGGTTGGTGGCGCCACCTATATGGCGCAAAGCTCAACCAGACAATTACACAGAGCTATCACAGTAACCAAGTGTATTCTACTTCGCTGCTGGTGGAGATGTTCGGCGGTGGCGTAATCGTGAACACGTTGGCTTTTTAAATGTTTTTTCAACAAGAACACTCACGGAACACGAAAACAGGTCTATGACACACGATGGCTAGACGAAGCTTCGCAACGTGTCACTATCCTTTCTCCGCTCTACCGAGATATGGCTCGACCTAAGCGCACCTTGGCGCCGGAAGAAGAGGCTACCCGACGAGAGAAGCGCCTTCAAACCACGCGGGAAAGGAATCGCAGTCTTCGTGCCGATCCAGCCTACCTCGCCAACAAACCCGCCGATACGCGACGTCGCCGAGCCAATCCGGAATACCGAGAACGCGAGAATCAATCCAAGTGTCAACGCCCAGCCTTGCCATAATAGCCTAGCCTTGCCCTGATAGTCCAACCTTGCCTAGAAAAAAGCCAAGTTAAGCCACATTAAGCCTACATTAACCAGCTGCTAAGGAGCGTCGCCCACCTCCGCTGTTTCTTCAGACTTGGCACCGCTAGTGTCAAGCTGGCCGCATTTTTTTTACATTCCACCCCAATCGAGACGCGGTCGCTGCGGCCGAGAATTGAATCCGTCACCTAGTATACTCAGCAGCGTAACGCCACAGATAATACTGCGCCGCCACCGCGGGTGACCTGACCGTTTAAGCCTTCTGATGATGGGAAAACGAGGATACCGACCGTTCTGTTGGCCATGAAGACGACGCCGAAGAGCATCCTGTAGTTGTAGATCCTCGGATTCTCCTCGGCGTAGTCCAGCAGGCGCGAGCTGGTGTGGTCGGAGCCGATGTAGACCGACCGGATGTCCTCCTCGGCGAACAGCTTGCGCAGGTGGCGCACCACGGGATCACCGCGGCTCCGGTTGGTCGAGATGAAGTTCAGCGGCGAAGGCACGTGCAGAGCCCTGATCGTGTACTGCAGCCGGTCCTTGTAGAAGTCGGACGACACAAAATCGTCCTCGGAGAACAAGCGCTGCAAGTGCGTCGCCAGCAGCAGCACGCACACCGGAACCACCCAGCGGACCTGTGAAGGGAAAGCACCCAAGGTTTGTGTCCAAGCACGGCTGTGTAGGTTTGGCCGATTTGGTTCTGCTATATGTCAATGACGAACAACAAGAGACGAAAGACAGACAAGGATACGAGAACGGGCGCTGACTCCCAGTTGTCTTTATTGATAATAAATCCGGTATCGATGCGATTCGCATTCTTACGATACTTCACGCATTTTCCTTTATCTAAGTCCACCTAAGGCCTAGGACTTTATACGGAACATCACGGCGACGCCGACGGCAGGAATGCGTCTGGAGTGTCCATATAATTATCGCAATAAAGGAGGACACTGGGTTCGTCCCTTAAACGCCTCGTGGATCCTCGGCTTCGACATGGGGGAAAACACAGGTAATGTCGCTTGCGGGCGTTGGTCGAGACAACGGGGAGGATCCTCTCCTGCCAGGTATAAGTATAGCTCGCCTGCTCGCACCACGGCTTCGCAACATTCCACTTCCTTCTATTTCCACAAACCGCAGAACCATTTTAAGTGCGAAGCACTTTAGGCGCCCGGGCTGTCGGCGTCCGTCGTGATCACGTTCCGCACATGTGCTCAAAGCAGGGTCAAAACAAGTGCAGAATTGATCAAAACCGGTTCAAAATAAACGTGAGTCGGAATAATTTAAAAGACAGGAATAATCAAGCATTAAGCTTTCGAAACGCCAGACTGCTACCAGCGGAACGCAAGAGAGGGCGCCACCACACCACAAGCGCTCGATTGCTCCTAACTCCAGCGCTACTCCAGCACCGGCACATCACTGCTTCGCACTTCCCAGGTTTCACGTTAGTGGAGCTGCATTAGCGCTGCTTTTAACTACACAAGCTCAAGGATTTGAGCAGAATTGTAACTACATTAAGCGCTGGATTTCAGCTGGATTGGGACTGCATTTGAGCTACATTCTGCAACTGCACGGTGTTGCCACAAATCGTCCGAACGCAGCCGAAGCCAACCGTTGCACGCTGCAACAGTTTCGTGCGAGTTTCGCGCAACGCGCCGTTTCGCTTCTCTCTCGTCCGTCTGCTGAGGACTTCCGAGACTAACTTTTCTAGGAAATCAAGCACCAATTTTTTTTTTTTTGCATGGGTTTCCATTGCTGAATATTTAACCACTCGGGGAACAAAATTCTAGCTTTCCACAGCATAACCGCTGCACGTGACCCGTGTGGATTGTCTCTAGAACCCCTGTGTCACCTGCATGTTTCAGTAATCGACTTGTACGTTTAGTTATTCGCGAAATCTCCGCTCGTGTCATTGAAAACGCACCAGCTTCGTGCCGCGGCCGCTTGGGGCGCTATTTGGTGCGTGTCAATCAAATATTTGGACTGCAGGAGGGGTGCAAACCAGGAAACAGCGGTTAAGAAAAAGGTTAAGGAAACAGAGAGGGGTCTGTGGAAAACAGGGATGCAGACGAAATCAGCACTGGGAACATACCGAACTTTCAAGCAAGAAATTGCCAAAGAAAATATCTACGATAATTCTAGGGGAAGCTCTTTGTTGTTTGAAGCCAGGACGGGAGTATTGCGGACTAAGATGTACCGGGTCAAGTACCAAGGTATAGACACGTTGTGCTGTGCGTGTGGAGAAGAGGAGGAAACGGCTGAACACCTCATACTTTTCTGTAAAGGGCTTAACCCTACAGTGCAAGTGTCACAAAAGAGCGCGTAATCAAAGCGCGCGCCGAGTGTCGCGCAAGCCAGCGAAAGAACACGCCGGTCCCGCGGCAACTTCAACAGAGGGGGAGAGCGCATACGCCTCAAGCAACCGGCGTTCGCTGGCGCACCAGAGGGCCCACTCTTAATTGTCCTTGCTTTCGTGGGATTATTTTCGGAAGCTGATAAGTCGGCTTTGGAATTTAGTCCGGCGTCTGCGCCTCGTTCACCTGGGTCTGTGACAATATTTCTGGCGTCCGCGACAGGACCTTTCTGGTGCAAATTGTGTGTCCATAGTAGGGAGAAAGAGCCTAGGGTCGTTTACATTGCTATTGTAAACGATTTTGAGTGTTGCACCACGTTTCGCTAACTTGTGTGCAGAGAGCAGTTCGATTGTTGAAATCTAGGCAGATATTTTTTGCACGCGGCTAGATTTTGGAAGGGCATTATGGATCTTGAGAAATTAGTTGCCCTTGGTGAGAAGATGGGTCTTTCCGGAGCGGAACTACGGAAGTGGGTTAGCCAGAAGGAAAAAGAAGCTCTAGAAAGAGAGAGAGAAAGGCTAGCGGCCGAAAGGGCCAAAGAAGAAAGAGAGGCGATGGAGCGAAAAGAAGAAAGAGAAGCAAAGGAGCGACAGATAAGAGAAGAAAGAGAAGCGAAAGAGCGACAGATAAAAGAAGAAAGAGAGGCAATGGAGCGAAAAGAACAAAGAGAAGCTGAATTAGCTGAGAGAGAAAGACAGAGACAGCATGAGTTAGAACTCGAACGACTTCGATTGCAGCAGCGTACAGACGCTCCCGCCCAGGCAAGAGTCGATAACACTGAAAGGGAAGAAACTAGTTTCCGTCTGAACCCAAGCAAACTGCTTGTGGCATTCGATGAAAGAAAAGATGATCTGGATGCTTACTTACACAGATTTGAGACAGTTGCTAAAAGCCAGAATTGGCCAGAGGATCAATGGGCCACTGCGTTGAGCACGTGTTTGAGTGGCGAAGCACTTAGTGTGTACGGTCGGCTGACGCCGACCGATGCCTCTAATTATGGAAGGGTGAAAGCTGCTTTACTGAAAAGATTTAGGTTCACCGTAGAAGGCTTCCGAGATAAGTTTAGGACTGGTAAGCCAGCCGATGGCGAGACTGCCACACAATTTGCCGCGCGGCTCAGTCACTATTTTGATAGGTGGACCGAACTTTCAGAGACTGCACAGGAGTACGCTGCGCTTAGAGAGCTGCTGATCAAGGAGCAGTTCCTCATCAGTTGCCACCCGAGCCTGTCACTCTATCTGAAAGAAAGGAAAGCTAAATCGCTTCAAGATATGTTGGAATTGGCAGATCAATTTTTGGAAGCACAGGGAGGCACCAATCTCTCCAAGATCAGAAAAGAGGAGCCAGAGGATGCAAAGAAACCGGCATCCGATGAAAGGAGAAACCCTCCGAAGCCTGTTCCGAGGTGTTATCTCTGTAACCGACTGGGCCATCATGCTAGCAGTTGTCGTACCAACTTTACGCGCCCCAACGAGGTTAAATGTTTTAAATGTGGGCGAACGGGGCACAAAGCCGATTCCTGTCGCAACGGAGTGAAGGAAACTCCCCAAGCATCCTGTGTGTATGCCCCGCCAAAACATCAAGAAGAAGACATAAACGACGGCTGTGTAGAACTTCGCGACGGAAAAAGAATTCCGGTCGTTAATGCGGTGATGACACAAAGCCCAGAATTTCCCGATAAGGGAATGCCTGTACTTGCGGGGAAAATCGCAGGAAAACAAGTCACGGTGTTACGAGATTCCGGCACCAGCACAGTGATCGTGCGAAGGGACTTAGTAAAAGACGAGGAGCTCACGGGCGAAACCACTTTAGTTTACCTGATCGACGGTACAGTTAGGAAGCTTGCCGAAGCCAACATTGAGGTCGATACCCCATATTACAGTGGGAATGTCACTGCGCTTTGCATGGACAACCCACTGTACGACCTAATCATAGGAAACGTCGAGGGAGTTCGCGCCCCAGACGATCCGAAACCTTTGGAAGAAGAGTCGAAGATCGAACCCTCGACGATTGAAGAAGCTCGCGGAAAACCATTCACTGCTGTCGAGAGCACCGTGGCAGCGGACAACCGAACTCAAACAAAGGTTCAGGCAAAACTTTCCCAGCTCCCTTCCAGACCCAATTCCGAAAATAAACCGACCGGGACTCATAATCACAATTCGAAGCCTTTCCATCGACAAACCAAGGACCGGAAATTTAAATTTAAGAGCCGTTGACGATTATCCGTGGTGCAAAGCGTTTTGATTGAGTGCACCGAGTTTTTATTTATGTATCATGGACATTGTGTTTGTTTGTGTTCTGTAAACTACCCTGTCATAGTTTTGTATACTTGTTGCACATCTTATACTTCAAATGTTTGCCTTGTTACGCGAGATATGTATTTTTGTATAGTACAAGTGTAACTGTTACGTGAGAGATGTATTATTGTATAATATAAGTGTACTAGTTACACTAGCGATGTGTTATTGTGTAGTCCAAGCGTACTTGTGTGACTTGTGTTTGTATTCGATGTATCGCAAGTGATGTGTGAATTGTGGTGGACTGATTTATGGACTTACGGACTCGTGTGTAGTGGACTTTTGTGCGCGCTTCTTTTGTGTTTCTTTGAATATTATTGCATAATATTCTTAAAGTGGGGGGCAGTGTCACAAAAGAGCGCGTAATCAAAGCGCGCGCCGAGTGTCGCGCAAGCCAGCGAAAGAACACGCCGGTCCCGCGGCAACTTCAACAGAGGGGGAGAGCGCATACGCCTCAAGCAACCGGCGTTCGCTGGCGCACCAGAGGGCCCACTCTTAATTGTCCTTGCTTTCGTGGGATTATTTTCGGAAGCTGATAAGTCGGCTTTGGAATTTAGTCCGGCGTCTGCGCCTCGTTCACCGGGGTCTGTGACAGCAAGGCAACGGGGCTGATTTTTTCAAAGCATTGGGGTTTAGGGACAGTGAAGGCAAAATAGACTTTAAGCGGGTAGAAATAACCAAACAGAGGTTATCTGATTGGTGGATAAAATCCAAGGCAGGGGTGAAATTTCACCCACCACAAAGTACAAAATATGTTAATAGTCATGGCTAGGTGGCGTATGCCACCGCCCGGTTTAAAGGGTTCAGCCTCATCCATCCATCCATCCAGTGACCACTCAGCACATCCTAATGGAATGCGACGGGATCCACCCAGCGAGAACCGTAGGTAACGTGCAACTCCCAGAAGCGCTTGGGTTTAAAGTGGAAGGAAACATCAACAGATCAGCCGTAGAGATAAGCACGACACGATTAGAGTACTGGTGGGAAAAAGCAGGGAAAAGATGGATACAACCTAATCCCTTAAAATCATAGGTAGCGGTACAAGGTAAATTTTTGAAGAAAAATAATAATGAGAGGTATAAAAAAATGCTAGATAAAGAACATGTATAGCATACCTGATTAAATCAAGCAGGCTAGGTGACTATTTGTCGCCGCCCCGTTTTAAAGGGGATGCCAATAAATCATCATCTAGTTGGTAGGTGTCCAGTTGGCACGTTTTTTATACATTCTTACAATAGAACGCTCTCTGGACGACGCTTAACCTCTAGCGCTAACCAAAGTGTCTGACGGGCCTGGTAGGGGCACTTTCATGCGCAACCGAAATATAAATGCACGGCCAGTTTCTGACACCACCTGACTGCAGCTGATAAGTTAATCTTGAAACTGTTTGTAGCGAAGTCGTTCGCTTTACTGGAATGACACAGTGATTTGCAGCCTGTTCGCATGAGATCGCGATTCGCTTGCAACGTACAACGGGCGGGTGCCAGTCCCGCAGCCAGATGTAGAATCGCTTCTTGAGCAGCCACGCCAGCTGTCGCGCGCAAGTCCTGCTGTCCGGTTCCTTGGTCGCCTTGTAGACGGGCTCGTTCTCGGTGTGCACGGGGGTGCCCGTCTCGATGCCTGACTGGAAGGTCGGGTCGTGGACCACCTGCGAATTCCCAGGCATAACACAGTTGCTGATGGAAAGCCCGACGAGTTTCTTACTGGAAGCATATCAAGGATGAAAATTGTCTACAGGAGGGAGCATCACGTCACAACGTTATCATCATCATCATCATCATCATCATCAGCCTATATTTATGTCCATTGCAGGACGAAGGCCTCTCCCTGCGATCTCCAATTGCCCTGTCTTGCGCTAGCTGATTCCAACTTACGCCTGCGAATTTCCTAACTTCATCACTCCACCTAGTTTTCTTCCGTCCTCGACTGCACTTCCCTTCTCTTGGTATCCATTCTGTAACCCTAATGGTCCACCGGTTATCCATCCTACGCATTACATGGCCTGCCCAGCTCCACTTTTTCCGCTTAATGTCAACTAGAATATCGGCTATCTCCGTTAGTTCTCTGATCCACACCGCTCTCTTCCTGTCTCTTAACGTTAAGCCTAACATTTTTCGTTCCGTCGCTCTTTGTGCGGTCCTTAACTTGTTCTCGAGCTTCATTGTTAACCTCCTTCTGCCCCATATGTTTGCACCGGTAGAATACAATGATTGTACTTTTCAACGTTATAGCCTAGCCGTAAAAAAAAAAAAAGAAAAAAAAAGCTTACGCGGAGGTTACCTCCCTGACGTCATATGTAGCATTTTTCTACCTCAACTTCCAACTTTATGATCTAGTATACATTAGAAATGTCCTGCTGGCCTAAAATCTGTGTAAGCAGCTTTTACCAAGCTGCCCGATACTTCCACATCAGGAACGTTATGCGCCTTATCACCATGGCAAGGAATTGCCTCTCAAGGAAGTATATAGCGAGCGCACAGAGTTAAAAAAAGGAAACGAGCGCAAGATTTGTGACGGTTTTCGATTGGGGACAAAGTACGGTCCAAAGGGTGGAACTTACTTTTTTTTAGGGAGCAAGGGCGCTTCCATTCATGCGCTCTAAACAGTTTTTACACCTTCTTGCGCTTTTCTTGTCCCCGAAGAATATTCGTAATCTTGCGTGCTTTTTCCTTTAAAACATTGCGCTCGCTACTTTCCTGTAAGGAAGGCTATGTCACGCTTATAACGCGCATGCCGTTCGTGACCTGAAAGCACCGGGCGCTTAGCTTTAAGGAAAGGAAAGTCATGCTGAATAGGGGAAGGCTATTGGTTTAGTAGAGAGGTCGAGTGAATATCGTGTGGTCGGGTAAAATCAAACAAGATACTGGCCATTGTTAACATAATGACTTCTTTCCTGACAACGGCCATTGTTTTGAGACAGCATCAAAGGCTGTACAAGTTTTTCTTCAAGGTCCCCTCCCCCCACCCTCGATGAGCGCATCCCAAACCCACCTTGTCCAGGACTTCATCGAGCGACGACATGGCGACGCTCATGGCGCCAATCTTGAGGTTGCGCCGCTCGCGGTCCAGCTCCTTGAACATGGCCGTCAGGCGCCGGTTGCCCGGGTTGGCCCCCATCGCGAACTCAGCCTCGGTGTTCGAGTCGTTCTTGACGACCGCGTGTGCAATGTGGCGACGCAAGAGGGACTCGACGGCTGCGGTGTCGCAGCCCGGCTCCTTGGCGATGCGGATGTTGTAGCCGGCGCGGAATCGCTCGCGCAGGAATCCCGGCGAGCCGGTGCACCAGAGGAGGCCCTTGTTCATGATGCCCACCTTGTCGCCCAGCACGTCGGCCTCGCGCAGGTTCTGCGTGGTCAGCAGGATGCAGCAGTGGCGGCGAGCCTTGAGCAGCAGCTCCCACACCTCGCGCTGGCTGTGCGGGTCCATGGTGGCCGTCGGCTCGTCGAAGATCATGATCTTGCACTAAATGCCCCACCGAAGGCACAGGATTACCCGACTGTCGCACGCCTTCGTTAGGCCAATGTAGGCGCACATAAAACTGACAATACCGGAAAGACAAGACCTGGCACCACGGGCGCTGCTATGTAGTCCCAACCGGACAAACAAGACCAGAAACTTGAGACTAGACACACGAGACCAAACACAACAAGACTAGACACAACAAGGCCACAAACCACACCAGACACCACAAGGCCAGGCGCCACAAGGCCAGGCGCCACAAGGCCAGACGCCACAAGACCAGACGCCACAGACACTATAGAAGTAGCGCCCTTGGTGTCTGGTCTTGTCTTTCTTGTCTCTTATTTAATTGTGCTATCATGGCTTCACCAAGTATCAACCAACAAGCGCAAGAACAAGTTTTGTGTCGCAGATCTCACTGACGAGTCCCCAGTCCTGACCTGGCCCCCTGTGAACTGCCTTTAGTTCTGGCTTAAGGATTTGGCGAAAACGTTTACAAACTTCAAGCGTGAAAAGGTCACGCGACAGTACTTAAAAACACCACCGTATTATATATCCTTGGTAACTACTACCGCAAAATTTTCACCTCGACAACTCAGCTCTCCAGCTGGTAGGGATCCTTCGTAACTTTCTTTACGAACGTAGCCGTAGGGGACGAGCGTAGTAGGATGTTGTTATGCCTTCTATTATACTACATCATCCTCTGTTATACTTCGGAAAGCGAATTTAGGACTACAGACGTCGGTCACGGCGTAAAGCATCGCGAAATAACACTGTCGCGAGCTTCTCGTCAAATCTGTACGTGAGCAGATGGTACATATAACGCTGTAATCACCGAGAGCTGAGCCACCACACCGCCATCAGGTTGTTGCGGGAAAATATATAAAATGGAAATACACATAATATCATGTGCAAGTATCGGTGGCTACAGCGCGCGGCTACCCAGCAGCAAGATGGGAACTCGCAGCTAGATAATCGAATCCATCGCACAAGTTAATACGTGCCGATCCGAAGCATGTACTGTACTTCTGCAAAGTGTACAAGTGCAGGCCAGTTGGTGTAGCATTATTAAGTGTATGAAAAGCGCCAACAGGCAAATAGATAATCAAATAAGAAACAGCGCTAGAATATGCACAGGACCAAACGACGAGTAACAGGACAGACACAGAGCGGCCTGTGTCTGTTCTGTTACTCGTCGTTTGGTCCTGTGCATATTCTGGCGCTGTTTCTTACTTGATGATGAAGAACCAACTAGCCCAAAAATACGTCCTTACCAAATAGATAAACTGGCTCTCTGCCAAATTTTATTATGTACTAGCTGCTAATCTTTATTGCTCTTCACTGATTTGCACCTTACTGCCTTTGCTATTGTTCACCCGTTGTTCCCAAGTGCATTACTGAGAAAACTACTGCGATATCTCTGCGATAGTGACCACTGACGTGGTGGCAACAAAAAAAAAGTCGCAGTTTCGCCCGAAAGGCGAAGCATCAATTGCGATAGCAAATTAGTAGAGAGCTGTACGGAGTAAGGATAGTTTTATCGGCTGCATAAACTTGGACACTTTCGCTTACTATCTGAATTAGCAAGCATGGTGTCTGTGCGCACAAGCAAACATGAATAGATCACACTCGATGACCGAAAACAACCACTGTCAAAACGCTGGCGTGAGCAAGCGCGGCCGCAGCAGCGAGCGAAGGTTCGTGCGGTCTATCGCTTCAACGGAAACTGAGCGGCGAAAGCACAGCGCATACAAAGGTAAGATCCATGTGGAGATCGCTTACAAGATACGGTGCGCGCCACAGCCCGCAGCCACGCAAAGTACAAGTACGCAGTTGCTGGCAGAGTAGAAGCCGCACCCCCTCCCTCCCGCGCTGCCTTCCCGCTTTCCTCCTTTCGCGTGGGAGATTGAGTCGCCAGTTCCCCTTGCGCCCGGTCGCAAGATACGCAGTTGGTGCCGCCGCTAAACGTGGCCTCCCCTCCCTTCCATCCCCCCAGCGCCTTTCACACGGCGGTAGACGTCGCGTTTGCTCTCCGCCGTGCGATCGCTCTCCGTGAAAACGCGCGTCCCTCGCGAGCTTTCACTCGCACATACAGCATAAGGCGCGCGGCGACAATTTTATCGCTCTTTGACTTTATACGAAACCTCACGGTGACGACGACCGCAGAAATCAGCTTGGAGTGTCCATATAATTGCTATCGCAATAAAACAGAAAAACCAGGAGAAGGCTTGATTGTATTCGCATGCGTGAATGCATGTCTGGCAAAATGGGGTTTTGAAGTTCAGCGGCCTTTTTCTGTTTGTCTGTTCAGTATGTTGGCTAGATATATTACAATAGACAATACGTCGTAGATCCATGGTGGTTCAACGATCTCAGCGCTACCTTTCCTGTGCAGTAATATTAAATTCTATGGATAAGCTCACTTTGGACGCAACCAGGAGAGTTATAGCGACGCATAGCAGGCGTTTCATTCCGTCCGACATGGTCGAGGGCCGGTAGCTCAGGTACGCAGACATCTGGATGTCGGTAAGCAGCAGGTTAATCTCCAGCCGGATCCTGCTCGTGGACAATCCCTTCAGCTGCGATAAAAAGTGTGTACGTCAATGTAGAAGGCAAAAGTAATTCTACACACTCTATTTTATAAACTGACGTTTTCGCCTGCCGCCTTCTGACGTAATACTGTCAGGGTTTTTTTTTTTTTTTTTCATGATGATATGCAGTGTTTAATGGCCCAAGAGCGTCCGCTTTTGTCGCAATTATGTCTGGTGACGAAGATTCCTTTCCGTTCCCTGATAGTCAAAGAAGCGCAAATTTTACAGCATGTTTCATTGTTCATTCGAATATGCGTAGCGCTCAAACTTTAGCTACGCGCCTTTAACTGTAACTTTCATGTGAAAACATTCAGCGCAACTACCCAGGACAAACCATAAAGAAGAGACGAGACAAGCAGAGGGTGATGAAAGACAGAGGGTGACACTAAAGAATTCGTGGGGCCGCAACATTCATATGGGGACGAATTACCAGCGTGGCTTTTTATACTGCATACATGGGCTGCACACGTTATGAAATCATACTTTTTTTAAGGCGAAAGCCTTATATGTCTCACCGTTCAGTAGACCTTCAAAGTCCTTGAGCGAAAACGTGTCGACTACACGAAAGGTACGAAAACTATCATCATCAATGGGTCATGTCCCCGTAAGCACTCATACCCCCCCCGTAAGCAAGCAACAGGGATGATAAAGGGAATTAAGATTAAAGGCGAGTTAAAGGCAGTTAAAGCAGGCCAAAGCATGACTGAGCATGAGGGGATGACAAAGCGAAATAAGAGTAATCAAAGTGAATTAAGAGTAATCAAAGCAAATTAAGAACCAAAGCGAACTAGGAAGGAGGACAAAGTGATTGAAGAGGAATCAAAGCGAATTAAGAAGTAGGACAAAGCGATTTAAGAGGAATCAAACTGAACAAGGATGAATCAATGTGATTTAAGTGGAATCAAAGTAAATTAAGAGGAATCAAAGTGAATTAAGAGAAATCAAAGCGAATGAAAGTTGATCACTGAGCGAATTAAGAGGATGAATAAGCGAATTAAGAGGAATCAAATTGAATTAAGAAGGAGGAAGAAGCAAATTACGAGGAACCAAAGCGAATTGAGAAAGATGACAAGTGAATTAGGAAGAATCAAAGCGAATTAAGAGGGATGACAAAGCGATAAAAGTGGATGACTCAGCGATTAAAGTGGATGCCCATTAGGATGGAGGACTCAGCGAATTAAAGTGGCTATTTAACGTGGCTTATTAAATTGGTTTATTAATGCATCGATACTAGGGATTTCGCCTTCAAGTCGTCTCAGGGATAACATAAGAGACCCTGTGAATTTTTCATATGGCACCACACTTCGCCGACACAAGCGCCGCCGCCATCACCGCAACTCTCATGCATCTGCCGCCACCGCTGCTGCAGCCGCGCCGGCACCTCCTACGCGCGTGACATTATTTATTTATTTATTTATTTATTTATTTATTTATTTATTTATCTATTTATCTATTTATCTATTTATTTATTTATTTATTTATTTATTTATTTATTTATTTATTTATTTATTTATTTATTTATTTATTTATTTGATTTTCGTGCTCTCAATCGCCCGAAGTCTTCACAGAGAGGAGAGGCAAGAACAAATGTATAAGTGTTAATGGCGGTCTTGAAATTCTTGGACTCAGAGATGGCAATGCTGGAGGCAGGGAGGCGGTTTCAGTCTTCCGAGGTTCTTGGTATAATTAGTTATAGCCACAGAAGCGCAGGCCACGTGCACAGGCGCCGTCGCCACACTTTCCCTCTCTCATTATTCGTAAAACAGGATATAAAACAAATAAAGCACATGAAGGTCAACTTGCTCTTCAGTTCACTTGCTGTAGTGCAACTTGCTCAAGTGCACCTTATATGTATACACCATTTTACGGAAGCGTTTAGGTGCCGCCATATTGGGCTTCTGTTGTCTGTTTTTAACAACGAAGTTTACGGTACTACAGTCGATTCGCAAGCATGAAAACAGCTGTATAAATGCGTTCAGCGTTTCATTTCATGACCATGTTACGTGACTTAACTTCTCATAAAACTAAGAAATTGTTTGTGTAGCAGCCCAAGATGGCGGCGCCCATGAATCAAATAGAAAATCGTATATATATATATATATATATATATATATATATATATATATATATATATATATATATATATGAACGAGAAGAAAGGGAACCGAGGGGCCCGAAGACTCCCAGGGTTAGTTCTAATAGTATGACATAAATACCCCAGGAAGTGGATGGGAAAACGGCGCTGCGGTAGCTCAATTGGTACGAGCATCGCAAACGTAGCTGCGTAGACGTGGGATCGTTCCCCACCTGCGACAAGTTGTTCTTTCATTCACTTTCATTTCCATTAATTTATCAATTCTTTAATTCACTTAGTAAGTACAAGTAATTTCCCCTATGTGGTCCTTGGTGTCATTAATCGTAGTGTTTCTCTTACAACGCCAAATTTATGTGGTTCTATTTGGACCCAATATATTAAACCTATTTTTGGACGTTGGCGGAGTGCTTGAAGCCTACTATCTCCGGGATCGGCCCACGCATTCCTGTCCA
The DNA here is from genome assembly GCF_013339745.2 of Dermacentor silvarum. Taxonomy (NCBI): domain Eukaryota; kingdom Metazoa; phylum Arthropoda; class Arachnida; order Ixodida; family Ixodidae; genus Dermacentor; species Dermacentor silvarum. Next base: position 110,055,118 of record NC_051164.1, on the reverse strand, counting down.
CGGGTCGTGATACGGACGTATAAGTAACGCACGTGGGGGGTGCATACGGGGGCTAGAGGTAAACGGATTCGCTGTAAGAGATCGTGTGTGTCTTGTTTACTTTTCAGCCTTTTTGCGTTGTAAGACGCTCACCACGATCCCAAACGAACTTACAAGCCGCAATTCTACTCGCCAAAGCTGTGCTTACGAACTGTAAACTGCGAGACGCAACAGATTAATTCAGAAGAGATTCGCGGGTTGCTGCGCCGAATGCCGGCTCGGTGGAGGACGCTTAAAGATTATGGCGACACGTTCAAGTGTTGGGTCGACCTTTTCTTCCCGCTTTAAGTTTATACCATGACACTCTCTCCTCCTTTGTTGCTTACTGTATGGTACTACTGGTACTATCGTGCGCGCATCTATATGCTCAGCGAAGCACGCAATGTGCGGTGAATCTGAAAGGGTTCTCGCCGTAAAAAGAGCGGCGCTGAGCTCACCATGGCGAAGAAGATGAGGTGCTCCTCGACGGTGAGCTCGTCGAAGAGCACGTTATCGGCCGGGCAGTAGGCGATCCGTTCGCGGGCCTCTTCGGTGTGCAGCACCACGTCGTAGTTGTCCACGATTATCACGCCGCTAGATGGAGGCACCAACCCTGCAAGCGCGGCGCGACGTCAACGCCTTTGGTCGCGTTGCCACTGCTGCGGACATACTGCGCGGTCATTCCAGGACCACAAATACCCCACTTGATATATTAAGTGCCCAGTTGAGCTCAATTTTAACTTACTTTGATTGATTGATTGATTGATTGATTGATTGATTGATTGATTGATTGATTGATTGATTGATCGATCGATTGATTTAGTTTGACGTCCCCAAGTAACATTGGAGCTATGAGAAACGCCGTACTGAAGGGCTCCGGACCACCCAGGTATCTTTAACGTGTGTTCGTGCATTCGACCCCCTGTCAAAATAATCACGCCGCGGCTGCGAATCAAACCCGCGACCTTCTCCTCAGTAGCGGAATGCCATAGCCACTTAGCCACTGTGGCCGCTGCTTTCAATGACTATGCCATGCGATGGAAAATAATGCAAACATGTTTCCGAGTACAACGAGCGCGCGAATCATAACAAATAAAAATAGAAAAATCCCGTTAGGTCCAGCGCAAAGAGCACCCGAGCAGCTCCAGCCAAACGCCAGCGCGAGGCAAAACCAGCGACACCGATCCTTTTGTCTTTCTTTTCCTCACTTCAGGAGTCATGTGACCACAGCGACACTTGTGCTAATTTCGTCATTACAAAGTAACAAAAAAGTCGCAGTTTCGCCCGAAAGGCGAAGCATCGATTGCGATATCAAATTAGTAGAGAGCTATACGAAGCAAGATTAGTAGTTTATTGGGCCGTAGAACATTGTAAACATTTGCTTACTAACTAAATAGACAAGTACGGTGTCACGCGCGCACAGGTAAACATTAACACATCTCGCTCGATGACCGCGAAAACTCGCTGTGAAAATGCTGGAGTGAGAAAGCGCGCCAGCAGCAGCGGGCAAATTGACCTTCGCGCTGTCTCTCGTCTCGCTTCAACGTGAACTAAACGTCGAAACCAGTGCATACGAACCTATCGGCACTCGGCACATGCACTTTGTCCCCATCGCAGATCGCTTTGAGGGCAGCGCGAGCGCACACTTCGCCCACATCGCAGATCGCTTTCAAGATACGGCGGAGGCGCGGCCGCGCTGTGAGCAGCAGCCGACATAGCAGAACGCACCCCCTCCCTTCTCTCTTCCCTCTTCGTCGCCTCGCCCCCGTACTTCGTGCGCGAAAGAAGAACGCACGCTTCCAGCCTGCCTTCCTCCGTCGCGTGCGCAACATTGAGCCGCGATTGCCGGCCCACCCTGGTACGCTTTCACTCGCGCACATAGCGTACGGCGTGCGGTGATGATTTGATCGCCATTGGACTTTATACGGAACCTCACGGCGACGGCGACTACAGAAATGCGCTTGGAGTGTCCATATAATTACCATCGCAATAAATGTTTGGGGTATACTGACGTGCCAAAACCACGATACGATAATGAGAGACGCCGTAGTGGGGGACTCCGGATTAATGTTGGCCACCTGGAAGCCTTTAACGTGCACCCAATGCGGGGTACACGGGCGTTCTTGCATTTCTTCCCCATCGAAATGCGGCCGTAGCGGCCGTGATTCGATCCAGCAACTCCGGGCTTAGCAGCGGAACGTCCAAGCAACTATGCCACCACAGCCGGTGAAGCGGTTGAAGTAAAATAAACACAAGAATATAGTCAGATAGAATCGATTAATTAGAATAATAAAATGAAGACGCTTAAGCTTCGCCTTTAAGAGTGGAACGCGATAGCGTTATCGGGCCCCATTCGCATCGCATTTTTCTTTATGAGTAGGCTTCACTGCACCACACAATGTGGGAAAGCCAGCTTACAAAGACCAAGCTTACACCCATCCCCTTAATGTCGGCTTAACTTTTAAACACAAATGCATTGCTGGGAAGAAATTTTTAGGGGCCAATATAAGCCGTCTTATATCAAAATACGAAGCCCCTAAGACCTTTTCTTTTTGTTTTGTTTTTTAATTGTTTGCTGTTGCCCCGAGGCGCGCGCGTGTCCAAAGCGCATCAGGTAGGCTAATTCCCAGTTTGACCTTGGCTGAGCTTAAAGGACAGATTTACGGAACCGGGCATTTTCTGGGTTTGTACCTGGAGTAGAAGAGCTGTCGCTCTAAAAATTGAGAGGACGCTTAAACTTCGCCTTTAAGAGTGGAACGCGATAGCATTCAAAGATCCCTAACTGCTTCTCACGCTTCCCGGCAACTGCCGCTTATGTAACCGTAACGTTTACCGCGAAACGCTGGCGCCGAAAGCTCTCCACGAATGGCGAGCTTTCTGGTAGAAAGCGGCCTCTTGCGCGGGCCGATCTGTTATTGTATCGAACATTTAATATTTCAGTCTGAGGAGATTTAACATAAAATGCATACACTGTGTTTTGTTTCATGGCATTTGTTTGTGGGCTGTCATTTCAAAATTCCGAGGAAGAACTTTCTAAAGAATGTAAGGCAAGGTATGAGCAACTTAAGTGATAGAAGAACTGCCGTTTCCCCCCCCCCCCCCCCAACGATCCACAGATGGCAAGATGGCGAGCGCCATCTGGACGGTGTTGTTGCCAGGAAACGAGCGGGGCCGCCGCTCTAGGAATGGTACAAACGCTAGAAAAGGGGTTTGTGTTTGAGTTTCCGCGCAACAGAATTATGTTTTCTCGTATATTCAAATTACCATCCGACGCTATCATGTCTATAGGTTGTGGTTAAGTCGTACTTTACAATTTTTCTGACGCATTTTACTTTGAGAACTTCAATTAGTGCACTAACGCCTTCTGCGCCATGCGGAGGGCCTGCGTAATTGTGGTTGGGAACGATTTTTCGCGGAACAACGCCCGGCGCCGACACCGGATTCTTTGCGACCGGGGCCCTTAAGGAAAACATACCAAAACTGTTTCGCGGTTTCAAGTGAAGCTTCTTCCACTCGCACAAATTTGGATTGTTGTATAGCCTAAAAAGTATAGCACCTTGTCACGATGCACTGCGAAGCGAGCGTGGTGCCACGTAAATTTAAGTCGAAAAGTGAAGCGCTATACAGTAAAAGCAATCTACCTGTAATCATCTTGATCATCGTCGATTTGCCAGAACCGGCTGGTCCAGTAAGCACGGTGATCTGGTGCCGGTAAATCTTCAGGTTGATGTGTTGCAGGAGGAAGTTCCGATAGAACTGTAAAGCAGAATCGTAAGCGGTGGCTGTAGTTCAATTGGTGGACGCTCGCAAGCGTAGCAGTAAATTAAGTGAACGATTGGCCTAAGCTCCCGAACGCCGATGTCCACTAATCCTGTGAAAATTAATGGGTTGTGCGAGTGGTGTTATGTAATCTAGGATAGAAACACGAAGCGTAGGTCATAGTTCTTACGCAACCTGCCGATAAGCAAAGGGTGATATAAAATATATGACCAACTCTGATATGTGTCACAAACGCTGCCCGTACAGTTCGTCACACATATTCACGGCATTCGCGATCTATCGATAGGCAGCGCAAAATACATGCTATCCTCTGTTCGCGTTTTAATGGGTTTAGTGTAGTACATGTCTAGAGCGAATAAAACATTTATGGCAGAAGGTTAGGCTAGTTGACATGTCCCAACAAACAAAGACATGTCCCAACGCGTAAGAAAAAAAAACAGAGAAGCTCAGATGAAGAACAAGCAAGAAAAAAGCATAAGAATGAACAAGACGAAAACAGGCAAGGTAAAAGGCTGAAGACCAGCGTTTTACCATTCCTGTCTTTTCCTTTTTATTTTGCCGCTGCGCAATTTCCCGTTTTTCCTTACGCGCTGGAACATGCCTTAATAAAACCATTCATTCATTCATTCATTCATTCATTCATTCATTCATTCATTCATTCATTCATTCATTCATTCATTCATTCATTCATTCATTCTTGGGCGAGATAACAGCGCTTCTGAACGGGGAAGGAGGAGACGACACGTGAGTCGACAAAGAACGCGATAGAGTTTTGAAGCAATTAGCCATCCAAAATTAGGGTGAACTCTTCGTCAGTGAACTTTCCGTATCCTTGCTCAAGAAAGAGTTGCCACATCCTAAATGCGGTTTGTAAACGTGTACTGCTTTCGTGCATGTGCCGATGACCGCATGTGCATGTGGCCTTTCACAACAAATAAACATCATATTTGCTATTCAGCACTCGCGTTCGTCTCCTCTTGTCCATGTTCAACACCGCTGTTTCTGCGCCCAAGTATGCACTGACCTCCCAAATTATAGCACACTGTTGACATTCATTTATTCATTCGTGTTCATTTAGCAATTTGTAATGAACGCGAATGCTGTACTTCTTTATATCTTTTTTTCCTGTTTGCAGACTACGCATACCTTCTTGAGGCTGATGACTTGTATGGCCGGGTTGACATCTTGCGGATCCGACTCGAAAAGGGTGGGGTCCGCGCTCTGCCGGATTCTCACGTTCCTCGCTGGTTGGGGCAGCCAATAGCTTCTCTGCGCGTGCAGGAGACATCAATTATGGTCAAATGGCTGCCTCACTGAGCAGATTGAAGTTGACTATCACCACAAAGAAGAACTCAAGCGGGCCATCCAGCAAGTACCAACGGCTCACCGCTAAGAACGCCGGCAAAGAGCGGTAGGGTTAGCAGGTACGGCTTGCGGAGGGCTCATTTCATAACAACCATATGAACGAATGATTCAGGAAGGGAAGAAAATGATACTAATACACGTATCGCCTAGCTTACAAATAAGCTATAGGCGATGTGCATGACAGTGTCGCATATCTCACTAAAGGTGATGCGTGGGTCACGCGGCGATGACATGGCGTCTTGGTATCGCAAATTTTTCTGACGAATCGAAAACAAGTATTCCATAAGTACGGTCTTCGAATATCCAATAAAAATTGACAACTTTTTTTAGAAATATAAAAAGAAACACAGTAATTGTAAAAAAAAACTGATTTGCTTTTCTTAATATAAACAATGTTATATGGAAGTTTGTATTTTCTTGAGCACTCTTTCTATTTCCTCAGCGTATAAATTGTGGTTGCAAAATAAAAGCTTTCGTTGGTATAGTCAGTGCCTATTCCTGCCCTCTCCTGACCCCTTTCTCACGTATGTATTTTTTTTACAGCGCAGCTCTTAGGCGCGCGTTCCTGCGGCGAGCATCGGCGTTGTCCCTCTTAACCGAGCGAACGAACAGAGCGAACGATGAAAGCGAACGCAGAGTGCAGCGGCCGATGAAAAATGGCGATAGCGAAGAGAACGCGAGGAGGACGGTATGGCAAAAGCGTGAGAAGCAAAGCGTAGTGGCGCGCAAGACCGACTTTGCGGCGACGATAGCTACGAGGTGGCGCCAGAGTATCGCGCGTCGTCTGTATGGAAACAAAGCTCTGCATGAGCGGAGGTTTGTCTGCGGCGGCTGCTGTGAATCGCGCCTCTCGCGATCTCCCTAGCGAGGCATTCGCGCCGCACTTCGTTCCATTTGCAACGTGCCGCACGAGACATTGTCCGCGCTAGCCAATATATCGCGAAATGAAAACACGTATACAGCTGGGCTCAAATTTCGCATTATGGAGTAGCGTAATCGTCGGTGAATTTTTTTTTTCCGCCACGTGTCTCACAAGAAGTACTTGAAGCGGCCAGAGGACAACAGCGTTGGCCAAGCCGCATTACCAGAAAAACACCCGACTGAGATAAACCTGTCTTTCCGGCAAAACTGAAAAGGCGCAAGATGAGCGATTTTCGAGTTTAGTGGATGACGTGCGTTATCCCTCCACCCGAATCAGACATACAACGCGTCGTACACCAACGACCCCATCCAACAAGTTTCCTATAGGTTCCATCAAGCTTCACAGATTTGACATCGAGCTTGACAGATTTGACATCAAGCTTGACAGATTTGACATCAAACTTGACAGATTTGACATCAAACATGACAGATTTGACATCAAACATGACAGTTCAGAACTGAACTATTCGAGAAGTGAATAGTTCAGTTCTGATTAAAACTATGTAGGTTGCTCGTAATTTCCATATATACATTGCGCACACCCCTGCTATAATAGTAGCTATTAATACATGCGTAGTGACTTCGTACCAGGAACGGGAACCAGGGTGGCTTGTGGATGCCCGGTCCCCAGGGGATTATGTTGTCCGTGTACCAGATGAGGAACACCATGAGGAAGCAGGTGCACACGTTCACCACGAGCAGCTCCGACAGGCTCACGTTGTCCAGCGTCGAATCATATTCGCGCATGTTACTCCAGTTCACGCCGCCACCTTTAACAAAAACAACTTATAAACTCAGTACGAGCTATGCCTACAAAATCGCACTGCACGCGCCTTCTGTGCCTTAGAGCTCCGAACCAGTTCCCAAAGAGACGCCGATACTACTGAAAAGAAGTTGACATGCGTTGCCTGGTGGTCGCTTCCCTTTATTCAGCTTCGCCGCACTACAGTTTTGTCTTGTGGTGAAATATACGCAGTGTGTTGCGGTGAAGCATACCAGTCATGCAGTGAAGCATATTAATAATGCAAAGGAGGCACTGTCGCGGTGCCCCCTTGTAGATGTTCCTTAATTACACACGCGTGCACGCGTCGTTTCAATGTTGTGGGTTGTTACACCGAGAATATTGGAAGCTCGCCTCAGCAGTGAAGTCACCGAAATGAGTGAACATGATTAGTTCAGCGCAATTCGGCCGGTGTTGGACAGCGTTGTATTCACCACTACGTTCCCTGGTTGTCACCGACTATAAGTACGTCGTACTGCGGATGCCTCATGCCAAGCGCCACAGTGCAAGAATTATCTTTTTGTCCGCTTCCGGACAAATGCAACCTTTGCTATATACGCGGACACTTACTTTGGACGGTGCTTCCTTCTGACCTCTTACAGGTAGTTGCGCTTCTAATATAAGGTGAATTAAGTGCTAGAAACTAATTGCGGAACTCGCAGTACCCCGCTGCCTCCTACTTCAGTTACAAAGTCAGCTGAAGCCACGGGCAAACGTTATTTTACGCGAAAAACAAGGACACTCCAGCCAGTGGTGCCCAAGCCAGTATCGAACAAAATTTTTTTTTCATTCCAATTTTTATTCCGGTTCAGTGAAAACGGTTAATTTCCGAATAAACTCGGGAGGCTGAAAAATCCCGGCTGAACCCGGTTTAAACGGCTGATGTTCGTTTTGCTCAATTTAAGAACAATTACGGAAAACCTGTACCGGTGCATCTGAGCAGCACGCTAAGACAGGATAAAAAATAAGGAGATGGGGGGGGGGGGGGGGGGGGGGGTTCTCGTGCTTCTTTCTGCAAAAGCGACCGTCGGGAGACATGCCTGCCTCCACGTTGCACGCCACGATAGCGGTGCTGCTACTTTCCAGATGACAGCAAACTTGTGTGCATTGACAAAATAGATGTCAAAGCTGAGCCATAAGTGCAGATAATGCATGGATGAAACATTTCGGTTTCCTTCCGGAGTCAAAACGACCGCAGCGTCGCGGTTCTGGGTCGCAAAAAAATATGTTTTTTTTTTCTTTGTTTTTAGTGTCGCTTCAGTTCCGGTTCGATATACCCTCGTCCAGATGGTGTTCGATTGTTCTTGTCATTAGATACTGAAGTCCCGGCTACGCCACTGGGTTACTGTGTACATCGCTGTCGATGAGAGATGTTGTCCGGTGTTCATTTTCGCCCGAAATTATTTGTCACAAGCAATGTTAAGAATTATTCATATGCCCTTAATGGTTTCCTGTAGGCAAGGCAGGCTTTCAGTGCGCGCTTTGGTTCGATGGCACCGAGATGGAGCTGTAAAATTGTCGTTACGGCCATAAAGACGTAGTAAAATTTCAGACACTGCTGATAATAACATCCTGCAACATAACAATAACGCTGTCTATAACTGGTGCTACTTCATTATTAAATGGTCGGGCGGGCTGCTATTACGCACGCATCAACCACACGAAAAAATGCGAAATACGAAAGCAGAAACCAAGCTTCGTTTTGTAAAGCGTGTTTTTTTTTTTTTTTGTTCCTGGATTAACTCAAGGCCTACCATACATTAATTTAAATTAAGTGCAGATTTTATATCGACGTAACAATATCCCGAAGCTCCAGGACCAGAGGCAATAAAAAGAGTGACGGGGTTCTGCACTCCTGTGACGCACTAATCGTAGCGCAACACAAGACAGAGCAGTTTACATCATTTACTCGAACAGTACTCGAAGATATCTTGTTTTCACATTTAGTTAAGCACTTAGACGATAACTGATTCTTCCCACGCGCACAGCACGGTTTCTGCAAAATTTTGTCCTGTGAAACACTACTGCTTCCTTTCACTCACAGTTTTAATCTTATTCTTGATAAAGCATCGTGCGCAGACTGTGTTCTTCAATTTTGCAAAGGATTTCGAAAAGGTGTGTCATAAACTACTCATTGTTAAGCTTAGTAAACTGAATCTTGATTCTAATCTGTTTGCAATTGCTAGAGCACTTTCTTCTTAATCGATCGCAGTTCGTTCCATCTAATAACCACTTCTCTGCTTTTAGCCCTGTTGAATTTGGCGTTCCTCAAGGATCAGTTTTAAGCCCTCTCCTTTTCTTAATTTACATTAACGACTTACCCAATGAAATTTCTTCTAACATTTATCTCTTTGCCGACGATTGCGTTATCCTTCGTGAAATTTCAGACACTGCTGATACTAACATCCTGCAAAATAACAATAGCGCTGTCTATCACTGGTGCGACTTGTGGTTAATGAAACTAAATCCATCTAAATGCAAGACCATGCGTGCAACCCACCATGAACTTCCTCCTGGGACCTATTGCCTCAACAATACTACCTTGGGAGCAGTTACACCTTACAGATACCTAGGTGTTCATATAAGCTCTGCACTTTCTTGGTCTCTACACGTCGACAGCGTTATCAATAAAACTAATCACATGCAAGGTTATATCCGTCGAAACTTCCCTTCCGCTCCGTCATCATTAAAGTTAATTTTATTCAAGACGCTACTTAAAAGTGAAATGGAATACGCTTCATCAATTTGGGAGCCGTATGCTGAAACACTAACCCAGTCTCTTCAACGTGTTCAAAATAATGTCTTGCGCTTCCTCTTAATTATGACCACACGGCAAGCGTAACTTCTATGAACAACATCCTGCAACTTCCACCGCTTTCTACTCGTCGCAAATGCTTTCGCCTAGCTCTTATAAAATTGCACATTTCATATCTGGGCGATAATCTAATTTCATCCCCAACCTACATCTCTCCTCGCATAGATCATCAGCAGAAAGTTGGAATTCTGCAGTGTCGTACTACACCTTGTCATGAATCATTTGTTCCCAGGACCTGTCAAGAATGGAACCACCTTCCGGCGCGATGGTTGCCATCTGAAGACCACGCACCAATTCGCACGGCTATAATCGACACCATCACTTCGGGCGCCACATAACTTCAAGTATATGTACGTCACTTGCTGCCTTTTTTTGTCGTTATTGTTTTGTAACCTTTTCTTTTTCTTCTTTGTTTTCCTCCCCACTCCTCTGTAATACCTTTGCGGTCTTGAAGGTATAATAAATGAATAAATGAAATGAACGAATGAAATTTACCGAGATGACAAAAGGTTAATTACAACATTACATGACAACTGTTTAGTTAATGACAAAGGTATCCTCACAATTAACACTCCTGAAGCAATATTCTGAGAAATAAGTTCACGTGAATGCTTACATGCATGCTACTGAATATAACTGGAACGTTCCATTTTTTTAACATGCACTTGATTTTGTATCTAGTGATATAGTGTATCTACTATGTATTGCATCTAGTGTGTCTACCTATAATATTTTTTTCTGTGCATTGTATGTAGTGAAGGGGGCTGGAGCTCTAAATCTCCTCCTCCCTACGTTACTGTGCGGAATTCATTAGGAACATAATGCAAAGATAGAGATACGCAAATATTCAAAGGAGCCAGCAACAACTGGTGCAAAAAAGAAATAGAATTAGGCGCCTAGAATGAAGTAGACGCTAAATGCACTTCTATGACAAAATCGTATCGGGATAGCAACCCCGATACAAAGAGCAAGCCTTTTGGTGTTTACGTTTAGAATAACTGGCAATGGGCAAGTTGGGATGGGTTCATCTTAGAAACGGCACCACAGAACAACATGGACACAAAATGACACGATAACACAAGCGACACAGTTTATCAACCCGTCACAAGCATTCGCGCAGTGATCTCTAGAAGATCGTTCGTAGAGTGGTAACAAACGCGCGCTCACGGAATCTCTCGAAGCGCTCGATGACCATAAACGCCCAGTGGAGGCCCATTCCGGGCGACACGGACGTGATGATTTTGGAAGCTCGGCTGCGCAGGTAGTATCCACGTCCCAGCGGGTTCTGCAGCATCAGGTACGGGAAGGCGATGCTGCAGATCCAGTACATCATCGAGAAGATGATGGACAGCCGGCCTGCACAGACGAGGAAATTTCAAGAACCGCTTAGCATCAAAAGAACTTGAATGCACTTGAAGCGGGCGTCTGGCGATAATAAATAAACGGATTATCGGTTAATTAGAACAGGATAAAAACACTGAATTATTTTCAGTGGTTATTTAGCGGTAAATGCGTTAGCATTCAATCGCACCTCTTTGAGGTCCAAGATCCTTGACTTAAACCGCGTCCACCACACATTGCACAGTGTTCAAGAGCTCACTCGACGTACGTCCTACCTCTTCATGGAGTGAAGGGCAACTGGCGGTGGGCCTGGTAACTTAAGCGATGCTACAAGGTTAACACAGAACAAGTCTTTCCCTGTAACATCACTCAAGTTCTTTACGTTTGAAAGGTAGCCTGAAGAATTTCTCTTTACATATATATATAAAGGGTGTACCAACTATCATGCACCAAGATTTTCAAAAATTGCGTTACTCAAAGAAAACCTAGTGCATATTGTTTCCAGTGCAGTGTAGTAGCCGCTAGTAGTTTTTTTTTTCGTTACTGAAATTTAATGAGGTAATTGTACTAATCTAACTCGATAAGTACTGTCCTAATTATCAAAGGGTCAATGAGAAAATTGTGGGGCAACGTGAAAAACTCCCGACACAGCTTCTTGTTGCTCAATACGTGCTACATACATAAAAGTGCTTTTCCGAGCGTGAAAGATGCCCGCGAATACACTCAAAGTGCCTCGAGCGGGAAGTCGCGCGGCAATTTCGCGTGTATTCGCGGGCTTCTTTCACGCTCGGAAAAACACTTGTGTAGTAAGTATTGAGCAACAGAAAACTCAGCAACGAAAAAAAATTGCTGGTGGCTACTCCACTGTACTGGAAACAATATGCACCAGGTTTTCTTCGAGTAACGCAATTTCTCTTTTTTTTTAAATCTTGGTACATGATAGTTGGGACACCCTGCATACATAATGCGACTACACGCTCTTCTAATTTCTCCCATCGCATAACATATATGCCTCTAGTAATTAACTAACAAGTTCATTAGCCAATTCTTGTCGATTAGTTGAATATATGTTTCGACTTCTCGTGCTACTAATGTCCGCCTCATTGAATAACCCCAGCTCAATGATAAGAATTATGCTACCTGCCACATTCTAAAAATTCCGTAAAACTTGAACACCCTGTATGCGTGTGTATCGGCTCACTGCTGGTGAGCAGGACGGAGATGAACATGGCGTGCAGTATGGCAAGGCTGTTGAAGTTGATCAGCACGACGAGCACGAGCAGCGGGTCCGAGTAGCCGAGCACCGGGTCCGAGCCGAACACGTACAGGAACAGCATGCACACGCTGCTCAGCAGCAGCGCGCTGAACGACGAGCTCAGGAAGTGGCTGCCCCAGTAGACGAGCTCGCTCGTGCCGGAGATGCTCAGCAGCTCCTGTATACAGCAGCAGCAGCAGCAGCGCAAAGGCGAGCACTTTAAACTCGGGGGGTTCTCCTATATGTCTAAACACACGGAAACGGAGAAATCGTTTTTCTTAGTAACCACAGCAAAGAATTTAACGAGGCTTGTTGCATTAAGAAGAAAACGTTGAAACGTAGTGACTGCAAGAAGCAATTTATTTAGGCTGTCAATTTTTCGTTTTTTAGAAGAAGTCGCGAAATTTCAGGAAACGGGGCGACCACATTCACAACTCTAACTTAGCAATGAGAAATGTCGCAATTCTGTAAACTCCACCTAAAAGTGACAAATCGGTTCTTCAGGAGCTCGCAAGATTGAGGAAGGTCTTTCCACCGCATAACTATTTGCCATGTCCAGTGTCCCAGTGCTTCGAGATGTAATTAATTGGACCTCGCTCTGTAATCTACTAGTTCAGATGGTAGAGCGACCGCCCTGGTAAGGTGTTGGTCCCGGGTTCGAATCTTCGACCAGGACGCATTTTATTGCGATAGCAATTATATGGACACTTCAACCGGATTTCCGCCGTCGCCGCCGCCGTGAGGTTCCGTATAGTTAAAATCTTCGCCGCGCGCCGTATGCCCGAGCAGAAGCGTGCGGGGACGCACGCTATCACGGAGAGCGAACGCACTCAATCTCCCACGCGCAAGCAAGGAAGCGGGAAGCGAGCGCCGGAGGGAGCGGGGGGGGGGGGGGGGGGGGGGCACTTCTACTCTGCCAGCAACCGCGCTCGTCGCTCGCCCGCAACGTCTCTTATCTCCACACGGCTCTGACCTTTGTATGCGCTGTGCATTCGCCGCTCAGTTTCCGTTGAAGCGATAGACCGCACGTACCTTCGCCCGCTGCGGCGTACGCGCTTGCTTCCAGCGTTTTGACAGTCGTTGTCTGCAGTCATTCAGTGTGATCTATTCATATTTGTTTGTGCGCGCTCACACCACAGTTAGTAATAGTCGGGCCACATTTTCCAACGCACGCTACACATGCAATGCTGCCCGGATCGGCAGTGCAGCGCTACAGGTGTGTCCCTTCGCACGCGCTGCCCACGGGAAGCGCTTCTCATCAACACCACCGTTTCACACGCGCCTTCTCGTGGTCATCGAGTCTCTCTTCATGTCGGTCTACTTACGCCGCAGCACACCTGCTTACTTAATCAGCTCATGTTTACTACACTTCATATTGCTACCAAAGCCGCTCACCTTACTTCGTATGACATTGCTGTGTTGCTATCGCATTCATTGCTTCGCCCTTGGGGCGAAACTGTGACATTTTTTTCTTTCACTGCGAAGCTTTCTTTCCGAGAAACGGACATGCTTCGTTTTTTTTTTTTTTTTTTTTTGGGGGGGGGGGGGAGGCTTCTTGCTACAGTCGGATGAATGGTACGCACTTTCATTTCCCTTTCATGCACTTAATAACAGATATATGTTTACGTATTACACATCGCTGTCAAATAAGGCAACGATTCGTGAGCAATACTTTTGCAAAACCCTCGTAAGCATTGTAACAACTTCACGTAGGCTGCAAATTCATATAGCAAATCTTTTCCGCTCTAAATGTTCCAACAGATGCGGCTTACAGAACTGCGATATCTGTTTTCGGTGCACAGGAACGTGCACTAATTCCTTGTACATGCACTAGTTCCTGGAAACAATTATAGGTCCCAAATGAAAACTTTCTCTTCCTAGAGTCACCAGAATTTACCTTTACCTTTCAAGTGCAACAAATTTCATTCAAATCGGTACACTGGCTGTCTCGTAAATTAGTTTGTGTCTTACATGAATTTGAATTTGGAATTCCTCGTAACGCCTTCAGCCTGGAGATGCGGCCACACTGCGCTGTAGCAAACCCGAGCACTCTAGCGAACACTACGGGTCCCCGCAGTCAACAACCAGAATCGAGCACCGAAGAAAAGCTCGTCTACATTTATTTCAGTCAATGCACATATTTGTGCATGCGCGGCTTGTTTTTACCTGTTCTGTTTCGCAGTGAGAACCACAGATACCGAGCTGCGGGCACATTGAACCCTTCATTTCACTTGTAAAAAAAAATGGAGTACGATATGCAGACAACGCGAACATTTCACTGAAGGCACGACCGCGTTTCACGAGATGCTTGACGTGCTTGCTTGTCCAGTCTTCTCGCACTGCTCAGACTCCTAATATTCTCAGAGTGAATTGAACTTGTTTGTATGTATGTTGTTCATTATAGTTTCTCCCAGTGTGTCGGAACGGAACGAAAACAAAAACGAAAAATGAAACAAAACGATATTTCTGACCGGAACAAAAACGTAACCGTCACGTGATTCATAATTTTTTTCGGAGTGAAACCAAAACATTTTTAATCGGTTTTCGGTTCAAGAGGGAAGCCAGCAATCCGAAACAACCGACGTCAGGCAACGTTACAATTAGCGTCTATCTCAGGTGTCCGCATAAACGCGTTTCTCAGACAGGCATAGTGCGAGTGATAGCCGGTCGAGCGCTCCACTAATCTAAGCCTGTCGCTCGGTGCACTAGCAGATCCGCATCGTAGCAAAACCTAGGGCTTGCGCGCTAAGCGCTTATCGTTTCGTTTTCTACGGGTACAGCGCTATGTTACCGAAGTTTTATCCTTCGTTTGTGTTCATTTAAGTTCGTTTTATCGGAAAAGCGGCTTCGAATTACGGCGAGTACACTCGATGACGTGCTGCTTCTGAGATAATGATCAGTGCCTTGACTTAAGGCACTGAGCATGATCTCAGAATTCGCTTATTGAGAAAAATACTATGTTTTTATCGTTATCTTGCCTCGAAAATTTTTTCATGCTAACCAAGTTACGGATTTTTTTTTTTTTTTTTGGTCAGGAGCAGAACCGGAACTGAACTTTTTTCAGTGGAACGAAACTAAAACCAGAACGAAAAACATTTCGTTCCGACACCCTAGTTTCTCCGTACCTATCAATTAGTAGCTGGGCATAATTTTGAAATGCTATACTGTGTGTATGGCCGTCACATTTCCGTATACACGATAATCTGGTGTATTCTATGGTTGTGGATCCTGAAAAACATTATGTAAATATGTGCATGCGAACGAACATTTGAATAAATTGAATTGGAAGGGGGAGGGGGGGGGGGGTATTTACGCTACGCTAGAAGGGCAGCGTATTTTGCACTATACACGTTGTGAAGAGTAATCGCTGTTGCTACACGTCTAGGCGTCAGCTGTGCAGTTCTAGAACAGGTGGTTCTCGGGGAAAATGAGAAAGTTGTGCATAAAAAAAAGGCAACGAAGCTGCTCAGACGAGCGCTCTGGTGGTTCATTGACCCCGACGAATTCGCGCAAACAATGGATGTGCAGGCGAGCAAGCCCTTACGGAGGCAGCTCTCTCCTTCGACACCCACGACGCCGGCGGCGGTGAACAATAACGACACCTGAACTCGCAATAGGGGCCTGGTGTACTCGGCTTACGCGACGACGAACGTTCGGGAAATGCCAAGCAACTTGGACTGCTGCAAGCGCGGTAGAATATAATACATACTCTCGGAAGCAAAAGCTCGAAAGAACCACGGAATTATAGTGAGGGGGAAAAATGAAATATCTCATCGCGCAGCCGCGTGAAGTGGAATTTTATTGGTGCGTTGCATTGATCGAGCACGCAGACGTGGACTTCATTTCCGGCTACACGCCCTAGGTTGCGATTTTTTTTACCTCTTTCGTCTTCTGAAATTTACTCGCGCCTGTACATCTCGATTAAGAAACAGCGCAACAAGTCTGCCACGTCAGCCCCATTTCGATGTGGGCGAAATGCAACAACGCACGTGTACCGTGCATTGGGTACAACTTAAAGAACCCCGGGTGCTCAAAATCAACCCGGAGTCCCTCACTGCGGCGGTCCTCATAATCAAATGTTTGTATTGGCACTTAAATTATCTTAATTATCTTAATTTAATTATTTTTTTAGTTAGAACAGAGCAACGGGACACAGAGACAAAAGAAAAACGGAATACACACACAACGGAAGCGCCGAACAACAACTGAAAAACCGACAGTCTGAAAAGCACGACGAGCAAGCTCAACACCTACTCATGGTCCTTCGAAACTCATCCCTGCAACCACACCAGTTCCGAGTAATAAAACCGGTTTGGGTACGCCCTCTAGTTGTGCAGCACGGCAGAAGGCTCCCTCACACATACTGCGCCTATAGCTTAGGCATCTAAAACGCTCCATCAACAAGCGCACTTCATTGCTGTGCATAAGCAAAATATCGCAGCCACCAAAATGGGGACTGCATCCGCACTCGCGGCAGAGTTTAGTCAAATGAGGGCATCTTATGTTTTT